>NC_043018.1:5968563-5973563 GCF_006345805.1 Octopus sinensis | reverse complement strand
GCCTGACGATTAGCTACATTGAGCATCCCTCGTTGATTAGTTATTACATCAGAGGAACAGCTAGTTAAGAAACATATATGTAGCCTGCATTTTACTCGTTCCACTCCCTCAATTTGGATTTTTATTTGCATTTGTAGCAGCTCTAGTTGTTAACCGTGAGTTGTAAGGAAGCCATCAGCTTATCGAATTTCCTCGTAACTTCGATATGGGAAAAAGTGTGGAAGATTCGATGCCAATAAGTTTTTACTGTTCTTTATCGTACATTGTTCACGTTTTGTTCTCTACGTGCTACGGGCTGCTTGGAACTTACAAACTTCCTGCACTTGGATCCGTACCTTTTACCCTTGTACATCATATATATATATAATATATATATTATATATATATATATATATATATATATATATATATATATATATACATATATTAACACACAACACACCCACACACACCCATATATATATATAGAAATAATTGAGATTCAATTGAATTAGGTACTTAAGTTTAAGCACCAAGTTAGTGCGTTGTTATCCGTACAACTCGAACTAAATTGAATAAAATCAAAATAACCATCTGGATATCAAGAGGTGATGCAGTACGACTGTTTCAAGCGATTCCATTTAATTGAACAATGCAATTATTACATCAATTTAACTGCAGTGCTATCCTCAGCTGCATAAATGATTAATAATCAAAGTGGTCCATAGATAAAAAATGGTTAGGAACCCCTGCTTTAATGTATATATTGGTATGTATTGCAAGAAACAGCTAGGTTTCTTTCTCTAACATTTTACAGTTTACAACCTACACAAGTTAAGGTGTGAAAAACAGAATAGGAATTTTGAAAGAAGTTTCTATAAAACTAGTTTTAAATATCGAATGGCTACAGTAGGGTCCACCAGAATAGAATAGTAATCAAAAGGGGTCTATTGATAAAAAATGATTGAGAATCCCTGATCTAATAGCACTCAATCGCTCGGTGAATATTTCTTTCATTATTTTATCGCAGTTTTAGGCGACGAACTGGGAGAACTGTTAGTACGCCGGATAAAATGCTTAGCGCCATTTCGTCCGCCCTTATGTTTTTCGATTTTCCCTTTCATCCTTTCGGGGGTCGATAAACTAAGTGCCAATTAAAGCATTGGGATCTTTACGTCCCCGTAAGTTAGCAGTTCGGGGAAAGAGACCGAGAGAGTAAGTGTCAGGTTTAAAAAAAAAAAAAAGAATAAAAAAGTGCTGGGGTCGATTTAGTCGACCCAAAATAATTCAATGCGGTGCTCCTGCATGGCCGCAGTCTAATGATTTTTATTTGTTTTCGTCATTAAACTGAAACAAGGGATCTTTTCTGTTTGAACGGCAGTTTTTAACATAATTTCTAGGTAATTAAACACTTTTAAACTTCGTATACTGGTAGAATGTGTTTATAAGACATCTTTTTCTCTTGACTTTATTGAGAAAATTCTATAGTTTGTAAGATATTTGTTGTTTTTTTACTTCAATTTCTGCAATTTCAACCAATCAATGACGTCCATTGATGTAAAAAAAAACATGCTGTGCCGTATGAATATGTCCCTCGTTTAAGAAACAGATTGGGTTTATTTACATTTGTGAAGAAAAAAAGATACCCTAACCCTAGTCCTAACCCTAAAACACATTGAAATGCAATAGATCGATACTAGGGTCATAATTATGGGTGGCAATTTCATATGACACCGCTAGAAAAAACTGCCGTTCAAACCGTAAAGATCCCAAACAAGTAAAAGATGAGCGATGAAAGTTAGATTCCGAATGGCGATTTTCTGCTAATTACCAAATGCTAGTGAACACAGTTGATTGCCAGTTAATATATACATTTTCTGATACATTATTTGCATTATTTACATTCGACGGATATTTGTCCTCATTTTGCTTCTTGTTAACACAACATTTCGGCTGATATATCTTCCAGCCTTCTTCAGGTGTCTTGAGGAAATTTCGAACCTGGGTTCCCCAAGACACCTGAAGAAGGCTGGACGGTATATCAGCCGAAACGTGTGAACAACAAACAAGATGTGGACAAATATCCGTCGAATGTAAATAATATAAATAATGTACATAATTCCTCATCTCTTAAATATTGAACTGTACTTTTTCTGATATTTCTAATTTCATTTTGAATCCTTAATTCGTCCAATAGCAATCATTAACTCAATAAAGGAATTTAGAATAATTGCTAGGTCTCAAAGACAATGTTAGAATTTATGAAGGAATCAGGTACTATGTTGACTTGACTTACTTAAAAGTCCTCAGTTCACCGTGTATTTACATTTAAGAAAACTTCGTCACTTTGTATGACGGGAAAATGGAATGCAATACCTACTATGTACTAGAAAAAATCATTTAAAAACATACTCTAGATTTGAACACGTGATTACATAACTTAGTATTTTTCTGCATTACTTTTCCGTCGATACATACATACATTGCCAAAATTTGAAACCGATATATATATATATATATACTTTTTCTATTACTGAGCGTTATACTAATACATCTGTTTGTTTTGTACACCACCTGTCTTCGTCTTTTGTTTTTTCCGTAAACTTTCCCTATATATATATATATATATATATATATATATATATATATTGGGTTGGCCAAAAAGTCCTTTCGGTTTTTTAAGCGAAAACTAAGACAAGTTCTAAACAAAAAGCAATTTATTCAATCAATGATATAATTACCATTTTGTTGGCAGATCCTTTATTCCTGCTCAAAGAATTCCCCGTCTTTACTGACGAAAAACTCTCCCAGTATTGGAACCTTCTGGTGGATTGCTGCATTTAGTTTGTCCATCTGGTCACAGTACACATTTCTTGTGAAAGGTAGAAGAATCCAGTTTGCTGGACATTGTTGTAGAACTGAAAACGAGGTAATTTATATTCATCTCCTCTGGAAGCCATCTGCTCGCGATACCTGAAGGCGCACACTCTCCTACCCTGATGTAATCTCCAGGGATACAGGCATCCAGCAACAGGACCTCCGTAATGCTATGATGGACCGTGAAGTCTGGCGTAACATAGTAAATTCCATTCTCTCGACCACGGTCGAACAATGATGATGATGAGACATTCAAATCGATGGTTCTGTCCGTAGGAAGAAGCTCATAAAAAATAACACTCTTCCAATCACACCAAATTGAAAGCAGAACCTTATTCGGGTGAAGTCCTGCTTTGGAGGTTGTTTGTGGCTGTTGACTGCGCTTCGCCTCTGATCGTCTGCGTTTCACATTGTTATGGATTATCCATTTTTCGGCCCCTGTCACTATTCTCTTCAAAAGGATCGTTTTCTTCGCGTTTCTGCAACAAATTGCAAATAGGAATCCATTGGGCGAGGTTAGCCTCATTCAACTGATGTGAAACCCAGGTATCGAACCTGCTGATGCAGAAGGTTTTCAACACTAGATTTGGATATTTGGAGAATATCTGCGATCATTCTGGTCGTATAACAGGGATTGGTGTCAACCAATCCCTTCATCTTGTCACTTGTAATCTTAGTTGGCCAACCGGAGCTAGAAGCATGCTGAACCGAAAAATTTTCCGATCCACATCATGAAAATCATTTCTGGTGTAAACGTTCTATAACAGAATCCGTTCTGTATGCAGTTGAACATCTTACGAGTTTTCGCCATTTTCTTGTCGTTTTTAAAAATAAAAAGGAGCATGAGATGACGATACTGTTTATTTTGGTTGTTCATTTTCTGGGTGATCCAAAGATCGCATCGAACTACGTTGAAATGTCAAGTATCTAACGAGTGCGCATGCGCATGGGATAGACTGAAGTTAGCTGCTTATTAAAGTAATTGAAGTTTAGTGTCGAGAAAAATGAAGCGGACATTTTGGTCAGTCCAATGTTAGTATTAATACACTTTATAAACACACGACTTGGCATTAAATACACAATGTTAGTATTAATACCATTTATAAACACACAACTACAGATGTTCAGAGACGAGAACTAATATTTATTTTTATTCCGTTCACCAAATGAATTGTGTTTAGACGAACAGTGCAGCGCTTGGCAAAGGAATTAACTCTCTGAAATTATATAACGGATATAATGTTAAAATCATAATTGAAAGAGAAAAGATAAAAAAAAAGGAACGTTAACTCTTTAGCTTGCAGCATTAAAAAAATCCCTGTTATCTCGTATTGAATTAATATTAGTTTTCATTGATAAAAGAATCTGAAAAATCGCATTTTTATAAAAATATATTAAAATTAGAAATTTTTGAAAATTTTTTAGCCAGCGTAGATTAACAATTTCTTTCTTTTAGGAAAAGTTATATAATTTCGACTAATTAATAAGCAGCTTTCTCCATTATTTAAAAATAAATCTGCTACGAAAAGAAAATTGGTTAAAATATTTGGTTTTATTGTGTGATTTTTAATCTTGTCTGCTTCGCCCGGCGTACTAACGACACTTCATCGCCCTCACTGGGTATTACACATTGCACAAAATGTTTATAAGCAAAACAAATGTGTAATTTGTTATGTAACCGTAGTTTACACTTGATATTTCATCCGTAGATCTTTTAGGTTCTTTTACTGGAGGTACTCCATCAGGTGTACCTAATTATCAGTTTCTGATATATTGGTTTCAAATTTTGGCACAAGGCCAGAAATTTCGCGGGAGGGGGCTAAGATGATTACATCGACTCGAATGTTCGACTGGTATTTATTTTATCGAAAGGCGGCGAGCTGGCAAAAGCGTTAGCACACCGGGCGAAATGCGTAGCCGTATTTCGTCTGCCGTTTGTTCAAATTCTGAGTTCAAATTCCGCCGAGGTCGACTTTGCCTTTCATCCTTTCGGGGTCGATAAATTAAGTACCAGTTACGCACTGGGGTAGATATAATCGACTTAATCTGGTTGTCTGTCCTTGTTTGTCCCCTCTGTGTTTAGCCCCTTGTGGGTATTAAAGAAATAGATATTTCGTCTGCCATTACGTTCTGAGTTCAAATTC
>NC_043018.1:5924887-5952387 GCF_006345805.1 Octopus sinensis | reverse complement strand
TACATGTCATTGATTGGTTAAAATTACCAAAATAAGAGAACTTTAACATGAAATAAATTTGTAAATATAAGTTTTTCTCGAAAATGCTAAGAGTAAAACATGTTTTATATGACACATTCTACCAGTGTCCGAAGTTTGAAAGTGTTACAAAAAACTATTTTTTAAATCTGGAAGTCAAAAGGTAAAGATCCAAAGGAGTAACAACACAAAAGCAAACAACAAAAAAACAATGAACTTTGAAGCTTGGTAAGAATCCAGAAAGAATGGAAACAAGAAAGCAGACAACTTACGATGAAGGTGATGGTTCTGTCTTCTGTATTCTCTTCAGATATTTTGGTGCCATGGAGCTAAAAGACTTTTCCAACTCATCAACATCAACTCCAGAGATAATCTCATCGACTGATGGTAACTGGTGGCTGATTCTGTGGAGAGTAGTTAAGGAATTCCACAGAATATTGGGAAAGGAAGAACAAGCAAACCTTAAAACCAATAGGGATGAAGATGTATTGTAAATCTTTTGATGACCAAGCCATCTGAGATTCCCCTTGGTTCGCAAAAAAAAAAGAAAAGGATTAAGCGCCTTCACGTGCCAGTGGCACGTAAAAAGCACCCACTGCACTCACGGAGTGGTTGGCGTTAGGAAGGGCATCCAGATCAGACTGGGCCTGGTGCAGCCTTCTGGCTTCCCAGACCCCAGTTGAACCGTCCAACCCATGCTAGCATGGAAAGCGGATGCTAAATGATGATGATGATGATGATGATGATGACTCAGTCATATAGACTCATAGAGCTGGTTTCCCATCTCTGTGGCGTATATACTCCCCCTGGATGGGACACCAGCCTGTCGCAGGATTACTCATTTTTGCCGGCTGAATGAGCAGGAGTAATGTGAAGTAAAATATTTTGCTCAAGAACACAATTCATCACCCAGTACAGGAATCAAAACCACAATCTTATGTTCATGAATGCAACACACTAATGTCTAAGCCACGTGCCTTCACCCTTGGCTCTAGGATACAAATTTCTTGTTTTAACATTTTAGCATTCAAATTACTCTTGTCAAATGTGGTACATGGTTCAGTGGTTAGAGCATCAGGCTCACAATCATGAGGTAGTGAGTTCAATTCCTGGACTGGACTGTGTGTAGTGTTCTTGAACAAGAGTTTTATTGAGGCAGATTTTCTATGGATGGATGGCTGGATGCTCTTCCTGTCACCACTCCTTACCTGTTCCCAAGCAAGGTAATATCTCCCCATGGCCAGACATGTTTTTTGCTTTGGATAACATCAGTGGCATGGAGAAGAGAGGCTGGTATACATGGGTGACTGCTGGTCATCCATAAACAACCTCGCTTGGATTTGTTCTTCAGAGGGGAACTTCTTAGCTGCAATCCCGTGGTCATTCACGACCGAAGGGGGTCTTTGCCCTTTACCCTTTTTATCTCATGGTTTCATGATTTCAAAGATGCGATTGCTTATCTTTAGCACGACATTGTAGCATAAGCGTGAGAGGCCAGAGCTTGCTGATTAGACCATAAAACAGGTAGAATATCTGGGCCAAATATAGCTAGGCCAGTTTAAGAGGAAAATGCAAAGCGGGGGAGTGGAATCAAGAAACAATTCTCATTTCTGAAGGAAAAGGATACTGTTCAGCTTTCTTTGAGTCAAAGAGTGAATAAGCAGAGAACAACTGTGCCAAAATGTGGGAATCCTTTGGGTTTTTCTTAGATATTTCTTCAAGAAGAGAGGCTGCTTGCTGTGGGTCGCCATGTTTCATTTGGAACTTGGCATTGGCCTTCATCAGCACCATTAGTTCAGGACTGTTTGGCTGCAACACAAGAAGGAGATATGTCATTGTAATTTAGCTTCCAGAGTTATTATTGTTGCTGCTATTGCAGACAAATACCATATTTTCCAACAGACAAGTCAATGTAGAATGTAGGGTAAATTTTCAATTTTTTTCTAAATCCTGCTGCATTTCACATGGAATTTTTGGTTCTCCAAAGTCGTCTTGGTGTGTAAGTCAACTTACCATTATTTTGGCTGCTAATTTTTTGTTTGTAAAATTCAACTTATATACCAGAAAATACAGTCTGTATCTACTTGTCTGTCTAACTCTTTATCTATCTACCATATTTTCTGGTATACAAGTCAACATAGTATTTAGTATAAGCATGTAGAGCAGTGCTTTTCAAACATTTTGTTGGAGCAGAACCCCAAGGAAACATTCCACTGGCTCGAGGAACCCCTGTGCAATAATTTAATAGTCTCATGCACACATATCTGCACAGAAGAATTAAAAATTATTGCTGATTTTAGCAGTTTTGTAACTTCTTGTGGAACCCCTGCACTGTACTGGTGGAACCCTAAGGTTCCACGGAACCCTGGTTGAAAACCACTGATGTAGAGTATACATTCAAACATCATTACTATCTTTCTACATCCTGCAGTATTTCAGATAGAAGTCTTGGTAGACCTACTATTAGGTCTAAGTTGACCTACTATTTTTCACTGTAGTGGCTGTGTGGTAAGTAGCTTGCTTACCAACCACATGGTTCAGGGTTCAGTCCCACTGCATGGCACCTTGGGCAAGTGTCTTCTACTATAGCCTCGGGCTGACCAAAGCTATGTGAGTGGATCTGGTAGACGGAAACTGAAAGAAGCCATCGTATATACGTGTATGTGTGTTTATGCGTTTGTACTCCCAACATCGCTTGACTACCGATGGTGGTGTGTTTACGTCCCTGTCACTTAGCGGTTCGGCAAAAGAGACCGATAGAATAAGTACTAGGCTTACAAAGAATAAGTCCTGGGGTTGATTTGCTTGACTAAAGGCGGTGCTCCAGCATGGCCAAAGTCAAATGACTGAAACAAGTAAAAGAGTGAATAATTCAACTTGTATACCAGAAAATATAGCAAGCATCTATTTCTCTGTCTGATTCTCTCTATCTATCTATCTACTTACCTACTACATTTTCTGGTATACAAGCCGACGCAGCATTTCACATGGAATTCTTGGTCATCTAAATTTGTCTTGGTGTATAAGTAGACCTACCATTTTCCACTGTAAATTTTTGTCTGAATAATTCAACTTGTGTACCAGAAAATACACCATATATCTATTTCTATGTCTATCTGGGTGTTTTTTATGTGCCACCACTGGCACAGATGCTGCATAAATGCACCCATGCCAGTGGCACATAGAAACCACCCAGCACACTCTTAAGCGGTTGTCATTAGGAAGGGCATTCAACCCTAGAAACCTTACTTCAACAGACAGCTGGGGTCTGGACAGCTCCCTGCTAGCCAGCTCTATGTCAAATCATCCAACCCATGCCAGCATGGAAAGTGGATATTAAATGATGATGATGTCTAACTCTCTCTCCCTTTCTCTACCTACTGCATTTTCTGGTATACAAGTTGATGTAGTACTTAGTGCAAACATGTAGCGGAAACATTCAAACACCATTACTATCTTTCTAAATCCCGTGGCATTTCACATGGAATTCTTGGTCGTCTAAAGTCATCTCAGTGTATAAGTAGGCCTACCATCTGAATAATTCGACTTGTATGCCGAAAAATATGGTAAATTTTTCATCTCTGTATAATACAGGATACAACACAAGACTTATTGCACAGAGTTATTTGGCCAACTAACTGCATGGCATAGGTTAGTTATATCAGAACTGTTCTGGGGCCACACATCAACACCACCACACACACACACACATATATATATATATATATATATATACATGTAAAATACATGAACCCTTTATCCAAACTATGAGCGTTACCAGCATCGCCTTACTGGCACCTGTGCTGTTGGCATGTATAAAAAAATTCGAGCAAGTTCGCTGCCAGAACAGCCGGACTGGCCCCGTGCTGGTGGCACGTAAAAGCACCCACTACACTCTCGGAGTGGTTGGCATTTAGGAAGGGCATCCAGCTGTAGAAACTCTGCCAGATCAAGACTGGAGCTTGGTGCAGCCATCTGGTTCACCAGCCCACAGTCAAACCGTCCGACCCATGCTAGCATGGAAAGCGGACGTTAAACGACGACGATGATGATGATGATACACACCTCAGTCTACACATCCCAATCTATTGCTGATCATTCATTGTGATTGTGGTCAGCTTGGGTCAGCAGCTGTCTGTCTGTTCATCATCTGTCTACCATCTCGTCTTTGCTGTCCCTCAATGTCCTCTCTGCAGCATCTCAAAAATTTTCTGTCAAGTAGTCGAGGTGTGCTAAATTTATATTGATGGTTTGGCTCAGAGAGAAGTATGCCAAAAGATGAAATTGTCGCTGGAGCCTTTTCCATGCAAATTCGTGAATGGTCAAATTTTGTTGATCGTGAGTAATAGTCTAGCAAACCACGAGATCAGGCAACTGCTAAATATTCCTGCTACAAGTACGTGAATCCTTTATCCAAACTATACTCACCAAATATACCTCAATGTCATGCACACACACAATGTTTTTGTTTGTTCCTTCTCGAGGCATGTCTGGCTCATAAGGGCCGGTTTTCCGGTTTCTTGGCGTATAGGTTCCCCACCTGGATGGGACGCCAGTCCGTCGCAGGTGAGCTGCAAGATGCAGGAGGAAAGAGTGAGAGAAAGTTGTGGCGAAAGAGTCAGCAGAAGTTTCGCCATTACCTCCTGCCGGAGCCGCATGGAGCTCAGGTGTTTCGCTCATAAACACACACCTCGTCCGGTCTGAGATTCGAACCCGCAATCCCTCAACCGCGAGTCCGCTGCTTTAACCACTAGGCCATGTGCCTCCACAACACACACACACACACAATGTAAAGTACATCAACCCTTGGTCTAAAGTTATATCCACCAAACACACTCCAATCCACACACACACACACAAAATCATCAAAGTGGTCATTTCTTACCATGTTCTGTTTGTGCCAACTGACAGCATCATTGAGGGTCTTCGATGCTGATTGCACATCTTCCTGACTCACATACAACGACACCAATACACCGACCTGGAGAGGAGAAAATAAGTTATTGGATAAAGAACTCTAAATACATATATGATGCAGTCCTAAATACATAAATGCAAAAAGAAAGACGTGATGGTCAAGGATGGAACACTCTTGATCCTAGGTCTGCTAGACTAGGACAGACCTGGAACCAAACAACAAGAAAACAACAGCAATAGCCATAATGATGTCAGTAGATGCTGCAAAGATAAAAGATAAGGAGAAAGCTACTCACCACAGCTGGTTTGTTGCGTAACGTTTCTATAGACTTGAGTACATCGCATGCCTGGAACACACTTCCCTGGCTTAGGTAGAGCTGAGATAATATCAGCTTAATCCTCTCATCATCGGAATCTTTAGCAATGTAATTCTGTAACGCAGACAATGGATTAAAGATAGGATTAACAAAGACAATGGATTGTAAGTAGGATTAACAAAACCAGTGGATTATAGGAAGGGTAAATAAAGAATTGATGGAGGAGCTGCAGGAATGGCCAATGGACAGAGCAGAGGTTTCTCAAGCAGACCAAGAACCCAGTGTCTGTGACTGAAGACAAATGATAGAAAGATAGGGTAAGGGAAGGGGAAGAAAATTGGTAGGGTAACAGAGAAAGCAAAGTAGAAAAGGGGTAACTCATAAAATACAATACAGCTAAGGAAGAAGAAGAAGCAGGTGAGGCAATTGTGAACAGAATTCATAAGATGCAGGTGAGAGCAACAATTTGAATTTTATGCCATATTTATTCTTTAAAAGCGAAAAAAATTGAGTGAAACTTTTACAAAGAGTAGTAAAAAAACGTGAAGAAAATGAAGATGATTTGTACCTTGAGAACTTCGATGGCTTTTGGAACATGCTTGTCCCGAACGTGTTGTGCCACTTCGATGAGAACAGCAGAGCTGGCATCGGAGAACTTGTCCTGAAGTTCTTTGACGACATTGCGTACTTGGTCGCTCTGAGAATAAAAACAAATACAGACAACTTAGAAGAACAAAAATCAATCCTTTATTTAACAAGAATAGACACAATCATGGTGGTATAGGTGCAAGAAAACTATCACAAATGATTATATAAATGGCACATTGCAAATCTAAGATATTTAAATCTTACCCCTTATGTGAATCTCCTTTATAGGGTATTCTGATACTTTGTGCTGCAGGAAATATCTCCATCAGTTTGCTTCTAATAGTATCTTCGGAGTCATATGGCTTTTGGAACATGCTTGTCCCGAACGTGTTGTGCCACTTCGGGTTAAGAAGCTTCCTCCCCAACCATGTAGTCTCAAGCAACATTCTGATCACATGTCCAAAGTTATTTCTTTATTGCCCACACGGGGCTGAACATAGAGGGGACAAACAAGGACAGACAAAGGGATTAAGTCGATTACATCGACCCCACTGTGCAACTGCTACTTAATTTATCGACCCCCGAAAGGATGAAAGGCAAAGTCAACCTCGGCGGAATTTGAACTCACAACGTAACAGCAGACAAAATACCGCTAAGCATTTTGTTCAGCGTGCTAATGTTTCTGCCAGCTCGCCACCCTATCACATGTCCAAAGTGCCGGATTTGTGACCTCTCAGTGCAGAGAAGTTACGACTCAACTAGGAGTGACTCCCTGATGTCTGAGGCATGTACACTGTCGAGTAACTTTACTCCAGAGATCCTTCAAAGAAACCCCCATTTCGGCCTCTTTGGGATTGCATTCTTTTGGTCATTACCCACTGTATACTTTTTGAGATGATTAGGTATTATTATACAGCGATTTCAGATTGAGCTGCCAGGTAGAGGCTTGTAGGCCCTGAGCTCTTTGAATAAGTGTGTAATAAGACAGATCAAAACCTGATCACAATAACTAATAGCTTTTAACTGGGAGATATTTTATACAGTCACCGAGAAATAGGAGGGAACCAACTATATTACTGTTCAAGCATTCACTGTTCGATACTTGCCAGAGTCAGACAGAATTTGTTGTTGTTGTTGTAGTTGCAGCAGCAGCAAAGGAACAGGAGTGGTGGTGGTGGTGGTAGTATTATTGTTTATTGTAGTAGAAGTAGGAGAGTGGGGGTTGTAGTGGTAATGGAAGTGGTAGTGGTGTGGTGTCAGTAGTAGTAGTTGGAGGGGAAGAAAGGAGTAACAGAAGGGGAGGAAGGAAAGAAGGAAGAAGAGGTGAAAGTGGAGGAAGAGAGGGAGGAAGGAGTGGAAGAGAGGGAGGAGGTTGTGGAAGAGAGGGAGGAGGGAGTGGAAAAGGAAGAGGAAGAGAGGTGGTGGTGGTGGTGGTATTGTAGCATGAGTAGTAATAAAACAAATAATCCTTTCTACTATAGGCACAAGGCCTGAAATTGTTTGTTTTTTTTGTTGGGGGGACAACGGTTAAATCGATTATATTGACCCCAGTACTCAACTGGTACTTAATTTATCAACCCCGAAAAGACAAAAGGTAAAGTCGACCGTACCAGAGTTTGAACTCAGAACATAGCGATGAGCAAAGTACTGCTAAGCATTTCATCCAGCACGCTAACGATTCTGCCAGCTCGCCGCCTTACTAATAAAACTAATAACGACAAAGGTACTGAATCCTGCTTACTTGATTGGTGTACATATAAAGCAATCCTTGGTTCATTTTGATTTTCCGTTGCTGCATAGACATCAGCTTCTGGTGCACACTCCCTGAGGTGGCAGCTTTGATTTTCTTCTTGGAATCAAAAACATTCTGTTCCTAAACAAATATAAAGAGACATTCACTTGGACATAGTTGACTATCTGGAATGGTAAAGATGGTGGTGATGAAATCGGTCATAGAAGTGACATAGAGAATACAAGCAGTATCGCACGGCGTTGCTCGGGTTTGTAAGGGAAATAACTATATAAGCATTTTTAGAGAGTTACTTCCCTTATATAAACCGAGCAAAAAATCATTAAAAATGTGGAAAAATGATGGTAATTTTTTTTTTTAAATCGTAGACTCATGCTAATACCCAGAAAGGCTCGATATGAATCACAACTATAAGATACCCGCTTTTGGTTAAACTGCACCGCAAAATGTGGGAGTAGTTAGGAATCTAAATCAGAGTAGACAGACACACACACAACTTTAGTTTTATATATAAAGATAAACAGCTCAACTGATGATTCCATTTAGTTTTATGTATAGTCAATCGTGCAGAAACGAAATTCTGAAATCTATAGAACACATACATACATATAGAAACACACAAGCATGCACACAACACACAATACACATATATACTCTCAAGCCAAGTAAAACCATAGTCGTGGTCAATGCCAGTGTTGCGTAACTGGCACCTGGGTCAGTGGCATGTAAAAAGCACCTTTTCTAACTTTGGGCCTCACAGAGGCTGTGACAAGTGACCAAGACCTTTGGCAACATACTGTGCTTAAAAGGACCTGTGAAGCCAAGTAAGATTGTTGTTGTGGCCAATGCTGGTGTTTCGTAACTGGTATCTGTACCAGTGGCATGTAAATAGCACCCGGTACAATCTTGGAGTGGTTAGCACTAGGAAGGGCATCCAGCAGTAGAAACCATGCCAAATTATATTGGAACCTGGTGCAGCTCCCCAGGTTACTAGTTTTCAGTGAAACCATCCAACCCATGCCAGCATGGAAAAACGGACATAAAATGATGATGATGAAACACGCATACATAGATGATGGTTGCAACTCGATTTCAAGCAATGTCATCATTTGATTGTTCTCAAAGACATGAGCAGCAGGGGATGTGGTTCTTCAGTTCTGCTAAGGCCCTTCACTCTTTTGAACAGATGTGACAACAATGGATGCTTCTTACAGCACAGTATCACCATCTATGCTCACACATGACTGAATTCCATTATGAGATATTTTTTTCCTTGAGTGTTTTGCCTTTCTTAGCTATTATGCAACACATAATAGTAATGTAAGAAACCAAATGATACCAGTGTCTGAAGCTTTTTAAAGTGAGGAAAAAACCTTGCACAGGGCCAATCCCACTCTCTAAACAACATAAGCATAAGCCCACAAAGAACTAGTCTGGGTCATTGGATACTAACAAAGTCACGGGTGTTACATCAGAATCTCCTACTAGAGAATGTCTAAATGAACACCAGGGGTCTCCACTCCCAGCTGTTAGATGGCTGGGTGACTTCTCATGATTCATCCAACCTTTGACACATTTTGCTAGGTGTCCACTGAAAACCACCCAACATACCAAGCTGGTTTGGTATGGTTGCTTGTTCAGTCATTGATCACCTGACTGCGTGACAGGTCGTACTGGGTTACAAGTTACCTGTAGCACTAAAAGTGACCTCACATACACACACACATAGCAATATATAAATGCATAGAAAGTCGGCATTCTGACAAGCAAGAATAAGTTGTTATAGTTACCTTATTCAAAGTGACGATGTTGTTGGATGCAACAGCAGTGACACCTATATCAGAAGGTCTGCAAAAATATAAAAATTAAATTAAAAAACAGAGTTCAGACAAACGGAGGCATGAAAAGGTTCGATTCATCAAAATGAAAATCAAATGGAAATTGTAGCTGTGATATCCGTACTAGTGGCATGTAAAAGCACCCACTACACTCGTGGAGTGGTTGGCGTTAGGAAGAGCATCCAGCTGTAGAAACACTACCAGATCAGACTGGAGCCTGGTGCAGCCTCCTGGCTTCTCAGACCCTGGACGAACCGTCCAACCCATGCTAGCATGGAAAACGGACGTTAAACGATGATGATGATGATGATAAAATACGCTTACATTTACAGCATTTCCTACTAAGATGTAAATCAGCTGTGAGATGAAATCCTAAAAAATCTTTGATCAGACCAAATATTGTCTCCCACCCAAGTGTTCCCTGGTTCTAATCCTACCATGACCATCTCGACTGAAACACAACTACCTTGTTTTGTTTTTCCACTTAACATCTGCATATTTACAGAGTGAACCTCTACGTGGTCTTTCAACTTGTTGAAAATAGCAGCCAAGCCTCTCTTGAACTGCACTAAACTATCTTTAAAAATAAACAACACAGAGAATATTAAAATCTAAGGATCACTATCCTCAAAAGTAAGAGAAGAGGGGCCATGGCTGACGTGTCCGACCACAGGTTTGCTCAATCAGCTCCCATTTGTAGCAAAAGAATAAATCCACGACTTACGTCCCTTGCGATAAATTCCTCTATGTAGGCTGTACCTTCATCTTTCTCAATAAATTATATAACTGTAATAAAGGTTCGTTCAATTACCTATAACTCTCCTCTAAAATTTAACATCATGCACACCTAAGAATTCATGAAGATGATGATGATGGTTATGATTATTAGCGGTATTTCGTCTGTTCTGAGTTCAAATTCTACCACGGTCGACTTTGCCTTTCATCCTTTCAGGGTCAATAAAATAAGTGCCAGTCAAACACTGGGGTTGATGTAATTGGCTTACTACCTGCCCGAAAGTGCTGGCCTTGTACCAAAATTTGAAATCATTAGTGTTGTTGTTGTTATTGTTATTATTATTAGTATTATTATTATTATATCGGACAGAGGGCTGGCAGAATCATTAGCACACTGAGCAAAATGCTTAACAGTGTTTCATCTGTCTTTACGTATTATGAGTTCAAATTCTGGTGAGGTCAACTCACCAGGGTTGATGAAATAGGTACCAGCTGAGCACTGAGGTCGATGCAATCCACTATCCCTCTTTCCCCAAAATTTCTATGATTATTATTATTATTACTATAATAATAATAGTAGTAGTAGTAGTAGTAGTAGTAGTATAGGGCAGTGAGCTGGCAGCATTGTTAGCACGCCAGGCAAAATGCTTAGTGGTATTTTGACTATGTTTACACTCTGAGTTCAAATTCCACTGAGGTCAACTTTGCCTTTCATCCTTTCGGGGTCGATTAAATATGTACCAGTTATGTACTGGTGTCAATGTAATTGACTTAATCCTTTCCCCCAAATTTCAGGCCTTGTGCCTACAGTAAAAAGGATTATTATTATCGTTATTATTATCATTATTATTATTATTATTATTATTATTATTATTATTAAGGTGGTGAACTGGCAGAATTGTTAGCATGCCAGGCAAAATGCTTAGCAGTATTTCACACTTCACCATTTTTCAAGGATTTTCATTTCTATCCTCACAAACTGGTCCTAGATTTCTACTGTGCTTGCAAAACCAAATCTCTTACAAAAATCTCTGAATTATTACAGCAACCTTATCGTGTCTCGAAATTTTGCATAAATTCTGAACCAGCTGAGGACATTCCATTACAATGTGAGCTAGTTTCATTTCAAACATCACACATTCTACATCCGTGTGAGCAGTCTGACTGATCCCTGATTCTTTCACTCTGTTTTGTCCTTAGTTCTTGTTCCTGTGATGCCAAAATCATACTTTCATTCCCTTTCTTCAATATTTCCTTTCTTTAACCAAAACCACTGGTCCTTGACATCTTGTAAATGCGATGCCTTCACCCACTCCCCACAGCTTACCAACTAGTTCTTGTTTGAATTTTACAAAACCATGGAAGGAGAAAAAGATAAAGTGAATCTTGAGAGGATTTGAAAATCACAACAGAAAGGAACCAAACTAAATACCACCCAGTTATTTTCTACTGTCCACAACAAACCCACAAGAAACATTGTACAGAAAAACCTGTGAAATCTTCAAAATCTAAATCATTTCGATGACTGGCATCCGTGCTAGCGAGGTGCAGAGAGCACCATACGAGTGTGATCGTTGACAGAACAGCTATTCGAGTATGATCGTTACCAGCGTCGCCTTACTGGCACTTATGCCTGTGCTAGTAGGGTGCCAAGAACACCATCCGAGCATGATTGTTGCCAGAGCATCCAACTGGCTTCCGTACCCGTGGCACGTAAAAGGGCACCAGTCGAGCGTGATCATTACCAACATCGCTTCACTGGCACGTGTAAAAAGATTCGAGCAAGGTCGTTGCCAGTGCTGCCTGACTGGCCCCCGTGCTGGTGGCACGTAAAAAGCACCCACTACATTCTCGGAGTGGTTGGCGTAAGGAAGGGCATCCAGCTGTAGAAACTCTGCCAGATCAAGAATGGAGCCTACTGCAGCCATCTGGTTGCCAGCCCTCAGTCAAAATCGTCCAACCCATGCTAGCATGGAAAATGGACGTTAAACGATGATGATGATGAGAACAGGGCAGGGGTTTTTTGTTAAAGCCATAACAACATTGGAAGATTAATTTGAAAGATAAGTAGAAAAAAAAAGAGGAAAATACAAACACATACTTAGTTTTGAGGACCTGGTTGTATATTTGGAGGGCTTCTTCAGGTCGTCCCTGCTTCTGTAAAACGTACGCTAACTGGGTTCTGGAAGGATAAAATAGAAAAGAAAGAAAATTAGTTATAATTTAAGAAAGAACATTTTAAACATTGCAGGTTATATTATTATCATTATCATCCTTCATCATCATCATCCCTTCCATTATCTAGTGCCCACTTTTCCATCATCAAAATCTTTCTCACCATTTGACATCCACTATTCCATGCTTGCAGGGGTCAGATGGAATTGACCCCTGCAAATTTTTCCAATGGCCAGATGTCCTTCCTTGTCTCCAAACCCTCACATCTTTCCAAGCAAAGTAACATTTTCCCATGGTCAGACACGTTTTCCATGCTAGGCTTCAAACGAACAACACTGCTTGTATGACAGTGATGCCTGTTTACAGCTATCACATGAAGTCAAGACAAGGGGATACATGCAGACAAACATTCATACATAGATACACACATACTTATACACACACACACACATATATATGTATACAACAGGCTTTGTCCAGTTTCCATCTACTGAATCCACTCAAAGAGTTTCATTGGCTCAAGGCAATAGTAGATGAAACTTGCCTAAGATGCTGCATAGGGGAACTGAACCCAAATCTACATGATTGGAAAGCAAGTTTTTAACACCACACCATGCCTGCATCTGAGAACCATCCGAACGTGGCTGTTGCCAGCGCCGTCCCGACTGGCCTCATGCTGGTGGCACCTAAAAAGCACCATCCAATCGTGGCCGTTTGCCAGCCTCGCCTGGCCCCCATGCCGGTGGCACCTAAAAAGCACCATCCAATCGTGGCCGTCTGCCAGCCTCGCCTGGCCCCCATGCCGGTGGCACGTAAAAAGCACCATCCGATCATAGCCGTTGCCAGCCTCGTCTGGCACCTAGAAGCCCCTGTGCTGGTGGCACGTAAAAGCACCCACTATACTCACGGAGTGGTTGGCATTAGGAAGAGTATCCAGCCGTAGAAACATTGCCAGATCAGACTGGGCCTGGTGCAGCCTTCTGGATTCCCAGACCCCAGTTGAACCATCCAACCCATGCTAGCATGGAAAGCGGACACTAAACGATGATGATGATGATGATGAGGCACAAACACAAGGATAGATACAAAGAAAATAAGTGCCCTGTATGTATGTGTTCATATGTATATACACTTATATATACACATTAGCTTGCATGCATGAACATGTGTATATACATGTCTGTACATATGTATGTATATATGTACGTATGTATGTACATGCAGTTAAAGAACAGGAGGTGAAACACTGATTTCTTTTCCTTCACCAGTACTACGACAAAAAATTTCATGTCCCCTGTTAGTGGAAGTGTTACCCCTAATAGGGGTAACTCTGGGAACCAGGGTTCAGGCAATACTTATTTATTCACATTATTAACCATCGAATTAAACATGCATTATCTTATAGCTCTGAGATTTTGATAGTGTGATTGTTATATTTTAGAATGACATTGTGGGATAGGTGTGAGAGGCCCTGATTTGATCCATTTAAACATGAAACAGCTAAAAATATTTGGATCAGACATGGCCAGTTTAACCAGTTAGCATTTAATCCAGCTATATACAGCCCACATATTCTGTGCTTTATGTTAAAATTGACCAGATCCAACCTCTCATACCAACTCAACAATGTCATTCTAAAAATGCACAAATACACTACCAAAATCTTGAAGTTACAAGATACTCTTTTACTTGTTTCAGTCATCTGACTGTGGCCATGCTGGAGCACTGCCTTTAGTCAAGCAAATCGACCCCAGACTTATTCTTTGTAAGCCTAGTACTTATTTTATCGGTGTCTTTTGCCAAACCACTAAGCTACAGGGACGTAAACACACCAGCATTGGTTGTCAAGCGATGTTGGGGGGACAAACACAGGCACACAAACATACACACACACACATATATATATATATATATGAGCATTTTTAAGCCAGCCCGTCAAGTTCAACCTTCACATATTCGCCGTGTCAGGCCGAAAAACGAAATGTTCCCAAGATAAGAAAATCTTTCTAATCTAATTCATCCCGTAATCTGTACCAGTAATATTCTCATGCAAATTTGTCTGATCTCTAGTGGTTAAGCTGTTTATTATTATTATTATTAGTATTAGTATTATCCCTTTGACCCCCAGTCGACAATTTGTTTATTAGTATTATTATTATTATTATTTTCAGTTTCGCCTCGTATTGCATATTCTGTATAATTTATTAGTTATTGTTGACCATCGGTTTCCGGCTTCGTGTCTCGCTAAATACAGAATAGATATTTATATTTAAGTTTCTCCATACAGGGGTTTTTCAATGGCGGCCGATTTTCGCGGGGTTCCACTATTCCCTTCTCTCTCTCTCTCCCTCTTTTACGTTGTCTGCCCTCCCCCCCTTCCATTGCTAAGAGCATTTTTAAGCCAGCCCGTCAAGTTCAACCTTCGCATATTCCCGGTGCACCCGCCCTTGCCCACCCCCACCACCAATACCGGATATCTCTATATTTTGCTTCATCTATACCGGATGTCGCTTCTCCCACCACCATTATAGGTGTCTACTCTTCGAACCCCCCTCTTCAATACGCTATTTCACCATGCATTACCCCTCTCATGATATCCTACGTTCTACTTGTCTAGAACCTGTCATCGTTTCTCCGAACACCCCTCCCCACTGGTGCTCCCCTATATTTCTGCACCCTCCCCCCACATAAAAAGCACCATCCGAACGTGGCCGATGCCAGCACCGCCCCAACTGGCTTCTGTGCAGGTGGCACATAAAAAGCACCAACTGACCGTGGCCGATGCCAGACCCCTCTGGCACCTGTGCAGGTGGCACGTAAAAAGCACCCACTACACTCGCGGAGTGGTTGGCGTTAGGAAGGGCATCCAGCTGTAGAAACACTGCCAGACCAGACTGGAGCCTGGGGCAGCCCCTGGCTCCCCAGACCCCAGTCGAAACCGTCCAACCCGTGCTAGCGCGGAAAACAGACGTTAAACGATGATGATGATATATATACACATATATATATACATATATACGACAGGCTTCTTTCAGTTTCCGTCTACTAAATCCACTCACAAGGCTTTGGTCGGCCTGAGGCTATAGTAGAAGACATTTACCCAAGGTGCCACGCAGTGGGACTAAACCCGGAATATATGATTAATTCAAAACAATGTAAATAAATAAGCAATACATTTGACAAAGAAATTTGAATGCTAAATGGTTAAACACTAAAGGCTTAAAACAGACGAGAGAGATGAAAGATAAAATTTCATACTACCCCTGGCTAGGACACCAGCCTATCAGGGAGTGTGTTTTCCTGGGAAGAGTCAACTCACCTTAGCACAGCAACTTCTTCATTGATGTCTTCTTCAGTAGATTCAGGATCATCTTCAAAACTTCTCCGACAAACAACTAAGAAAGAAAGAAAGGTGAAAATAAGGAAAATAGATCATCATCATCATCATCATCACTTAGATGTCCACTTTTCCATGCTTGCACAGGTTGGGTTGGATGAAGTTTACTAAGGCAAATTTTCTATGGCCAGACACCTTCCCTGTCACTAACCCTCACCTGTTTCCAAGCAAGGAATTAATTCCCCCATGGCCAGGAGCATTGGAAATGAATGACACAGCTTGTATAACAGTGACACTCATTTACAATTATCATGTGATCCCAAGACAAAGAGACACGAAAATACATTCACTCACCCACATGCACATAGATACATGAATATATATATATATATATGCTCCGAAGGATGTGTAATGTCAGTGTGCATACTCGACAGAGTGTAAGTACCCTGAGAGAAAAGTTGGACCTAAGAAGCATCAGATGTGATGTGCAAGAGAGACGACTGCACTGGTATGGCCACATGGCGAGAATAGATGTGGATAGCTGTGTGAAAAAGTGCCACACCATAGCAGTTGAGGGAACCTGTGGAAGAGGTAGACCTAGGAAGACCTGGGATGAAGTGGTGAAGCACAACCTTCGAACATTAGGCCTCACCAAGGAAACGACTAGTGACTGAGACCTTTGGAAATATGCTATGCTTGAGAAGACCCAGCAAGCCAAGTGGGACCATAAAATCGTGGCCTATGCCAGGGGTGTAACCAGCCCACTTATGCATACCTTTCCTTCATTGGACACTAAGCTCTGCTTGCAAAGACCTGTTGAGGCAAGTGAAATCAAATTCGATGACTGTTATCTGTGCTAGTGGAGCGCTAAGAGCACCATCCAAGCGTGATGGTTGCCAGAGCAGCTGACTGGCTTCCGTGCCAGTGGCACGTAAAAACTACTATTCAAGAGTTTCAGATGTCAGGGCCCTGAATGGGATGCCAGTCCATTTGTAGGGTTAAAAGAAGCAACATGAAATGAAAGGCTTTTTTTCAAAAATACGACAGCCCAAGTCCAGGATTTGAAACTGATCTTGTGATTATGAATGCAACACCTTAACCACTAGGCCATGTGTCTTCATTACATACATGCATGTCTTTTAACTTTTATCTTCCTTGCTTCAATCATTGGACCGTGGCCATGCTGGGGCACTACCTTGAGTTTTAGTCGAACAAAGCAACCCTAGTGCTTACGATTTCTTTAAAGTCTTGTACTTGCCCTATCAATCTTTTTTGTCAAAACTGCTAAATCACATGGATGTAAACAAACCAACATCAGTTGTCAAATGGTGGAATGGAGTGAGCGGTGACAAAAAAAAAAGAACAAAGCAGAAGAAAGAAGACGAAGAAAAGCAGAAAAAAAATAAAAAGAATGAAAAGAAAAACAAGACAAAAGGACAAAACAAAAAACAGGATTTGAAAATCAAAAGGTAAAGACAAGGAAAGAAAAAACAGAAAAGAAAAATAAATAAAACTACAAAAAAGAAAAGAAAATGTATGAAAATGAAATACCTTCAGCCTTCTCTAATTTCTCTTCTGCATCTTTGAATTTATTTTGACCAATCATGAGACAGGCTTTGTTGTAACAAAGTTCATAGGAAAGATCTTTCAAGCCTGGGTCCTCCTGCCAATTGGAGAGCAACAGGTATCTCAGTATTAATGAGGATGATGGTGATGGTGGTGGTGGTTGTGGTGATGATGGTTGTGTTGATGATGATGATGATGATAATGATGGCAGTGGTTGTGATGATGGTTATGATGATGATGATGGTGATGATGGCAGTGGTTGTGATGATGGTTATGATGATGGTGATAATGATGGCAGTGGTTGTGATGATGATGGTGACGATGATGGTAGTGATATTATGATGATGATAATGATGGTGGTGTTTGTGACAATGATCAGGATGTTGGTGGTGATGATAATGATGGCAATGATTGTGGTTGTGATGATGACAATGGCAATGATGATGATGGTAGTGATGATGATGGCAATGGTTGTGATGATGGCGATGGTATTGATAATGACAGTGGTGGTCGTTACAGTGATTGTGATAATGTAAATGATAGCGGTGATGGAGATGAGATTAATAACATAAATGATGGCAGGGATCGTGATGATGATGGTGGTGATGATGATAGCAGTGGCTGCAGTAGATGGACTACCTGACCAACAGAACACAACCCTTCCACAAGAAACCAAAGAGCACAGAACCCACTTTGATAAGACAGAAGCAAGGACAAGGCACAATGGTCAAGCAGTAAACAATGACAGAATCGATGTAGATGTCTGCCACCTCATCTAGACTTTATAGAGAGAGCTTCCACATTTCTGGATAAGAATGGCCAATCAGCTCATAACATTTTCTGCCCTGAAAACCAGGACTTAATCAAACTCTGAGCAGTTTAACTGGTTCATTAGGGATCTTTTCGGTTTCAACGACACTTTTTCTAGCGGTGTCATATGAAACTGTCATCCATAATTATGACCTAGTATCGATCTATTGCATTTCAATCTGGGTTAGGGTTAGGGGTGGGGACGAAGGGTATCTTTTTTTCTTCACAAATGTAAATAAACCCAATCTGTTTCTTAAACGAGGGACATATTCATACGGCACAGAATGTTGTTTACCTCAATGGACATCATTGATTGGTTGAAATTGCAGAAATTGAAGAAAAAAAACAACAAATATCTTACAAACTATAGAATTTTCTCAATAAAGCCAAGAGAAAAAGATGTTTTATAAACACATTCTACCAGTATACGAAGTTTAAAAGTGTTTAGTTATGTGGAAATAATTTTTAAAAACTGCCGTTCAAACCGAAAAAATCCTTCATTAGTCTAATGCAGTGGTTCTCAAATTAGGGCCAAATTTTGAGGCTGTATACAAAATTTTTGTGGTCAAAATGTTAAAATTTACATGCAATGAATTGGTTATAAGTCTAGAAAATACAAAATATTTTAACTATTTTGCTTTTATAAAATTCCTAATAATTCTTTTATTTTTTTATTTTGTTTTACTTGTTTCAGTCATTTGACTGCAGCCATGCTGGAGCACAGCCTCGTAGGGTTTTAGTCAAACAAATCAACCCCAGGACAGTATTTTTTTTAAGCCTAGTATTTATTCTATCAGTCACTTATGCAGAACCACAAAGTTACAGGGATGTAAACACACCAACACTGGTTGTCAAGCGGTGATGGGGGAGGGGGAAAACAAACACAAACACTGAGTCCACTCTGCAGAGTAGTTGTTAGGAAGGGCATCCAGCTATAAAAACCCTGCCAGAGCAGACATGATAGCCTTCTACCTGGCCGGCCTCTGTCAACCATCCTACCCATGCATGCATGGAAGACAGACATTAACCGATGATATTATATATATATATATATATATAGACAACAGGCTTCTTTCAGTTTCCTTCTACCAAATCCACTCACAAGGCTTTGGTTGGTCCGAGGCTATAGTAAAATACACTTGCCTAAGATGCCACGCAGTGGGACTGAACCCAGAACCATGTGGTAGGGAAGTAAGCTTCTTACCACACAGCCATGCCTGCACTTATAATATTTAATTCAAAAATATAATATGAATTTATTAAACATCAAATTGCAAGAAGAGTCCATCTGAGCAAAATAGTAATCAAAGAGATTCATAGGTAAAAAATGGTTGAGAACCACTAGTTTAGTATCACAAAAATACCATCCAACACCATAAGCAAAGAACAAGTCTTCCACACTGTTTCCATCTAGCAAGTCTACTCACAGGGTTTTGGTTGGCCTGAGGTTATAATAGAAGACACTTGCCCAAAATCTCTCTATATATAAACAGCATAATGTCTGCATGTGTGTCTTTTATACAAATCCACAATTTTTCAGTTACAGGGCTTGCACTTTTTATGGTCATTCATAACTGTCCAAGGGTGATCGTGCACATCTTTACATTACCCCAGTCACCCTGCAAAGCCATTAAAAAAATCAATAGAAGTGACTTTTTTGTGAATTTTTTATCCAAAACCCAATCAAAATGCCTGAAACTTGATACACTAATTGAATGCCAGCTAGCTGTATGTGATTGGTCGGAGATTTGGACAGTACTCGCATGTATGTGCGCATGCACGCAGCTGTATATGCATGCACTAGCACTATGACCCGACGATGCCGGGTCATAGTGCTAGTTAGAAACTAAATAAATAAACAAATGAGCCTGATTGTGCCAGCAGAGTAAATTGCAGACAAAAAAAAGGAATTGCAAAGAAGATGAACAAAAATGTTGTGCTTCAATTACCACTTGTTTTTTATTCCACATCTGAAGAGAGCTGAGCACTGCAGCTAAATTAGTCTGTCTTTCTTCGTCAAATTCATCCTGAAACAATAAAGAAAACAGCATAAAAAAGTGAAATTTCTAGGCCTGGATATGTGGGTGAAACCAGAAGTCCACAACCAGGTTTGGACTACAGACCAGAGGATCACTCACATGACAAAACACAATAAAATGTACATAATTTAGCAGAAGCAAAAGAGTGACTCAAGGACTTTGATAAGTGCTAACCCTTGAGTTACTCTGTTGCTTCTACTAAATATAAATATATATATTAAAGTATATTTATTAATTAATTGTTCTATTATATTTTTAACCTGATGAGCGACTATATTTATATGGAAGTGATTTTCTACTACTATAATCATTTCTTAAATATAGCAGCGAAACACGTGTTGTTTTTCTACCTATTATATATTTTATATTATTTTTGTAATTTACTTAATCTTTACTTTTTAATTGTTATTTTAATTTTAACTTTTCTATTATATGTAATTTTCTAGATGGTGTAATTTAATTATCCCTTTTGAATTGATAAAAGGTGGGTTTTTCTAATATTTTATATATATATATATATTATATTGTGTGGAATTTGATTTAGTATTTCTAAACTGAATTCTTTTTCCTTGTAAGTTTGGATTTTATTCCCTCAAATAATAATTATATATATATATAATCAAAATAAGCAACAAGGATATCCAAGGTAGAGTAGTACAATTGTTTCATACTACTTCATTTTATTAAACACTGTAAGTATTACATCAGTTTTAAAATGTCAAGCAATCTTCAGCCACATATAGCATTTTCCAATTAAACGGATTAACTTGAGTACCATATTCATCTGAATCTAAATTTTGCTATATATATATATATATATATATATATATATATATATATATATATATATATATATATATATATATATATTTATTTATTTATTATTTTAAGGGCATTACTATACATAAATGCCTCACGCTAGGAGGGACTCTTAAAGTCAAAGTTTTGACTTTAAGAGTCCCTCTTAGCATGAGGCATTTATGTATAGTAATGTCCTTAATATAAATAAAGGGAATAATTAATAAATTTTTCCCTTATGAGGTTTTTCATGCTAACTACTTGATAATTTCTTATAAAGATTTTATCCCATTTTTAAATTGTATGTATGTATATGTATGTATATGTGTGCATGTGTGTGAGTGAGAGAGAGAGATATAGAGACAGAGAGAAAGAGAGGTGTTGGACCCAATATTTTAAGTTGTGCGCAATTGCCAACAAGGGGATTTCCCAATGCCTGGTCAAGTAGGAGGGCACCACAGAGTGCATGAAATCCAGGTGAAGTCGCCCACAGGGACAAAGGTCAGTGGTCCTCTTCAATGACAAATGGACAGTCATCATCATCATCATATATATATATATATATATATATATATATATATAAATTAGAAAAAAACACCTTTTATCAATTCAAAATGAACAATTAAATTATACCATCTAGAAAATTACATATAATAGAAATATTAAAATGAAAATAACAATAATATACCAATGATTAAATAAATTGCAAAATAATAATAAAAATGGATATATTTGGTAGAATAATGAAATATACCAAATAAATACGTTTTTATTATTATTTTGCAATTTACTTAATCATCGGTATATTATTGTTATTTTAATATTAATATTTCTATTATATGTAATTTTCTAGATGGTGTAATCTAATTGTTCATTTTGAATTGATAAAAGGTGATTTTTCTAATATTTATATATATATATATATTATATTTTGTGAAATTTGGTTTAGTATTTCTAAATTGGATTTTTCCCTGTAAGTTAGGAATATTATTCCCTCAAATAATTATTATTATATATATATGTACCTACCTCTGAATTCTTGATCAACTGTTTATAGAGAGTAAGACATTCCTCGTACTGTTCCAGGCGGTAGAGCTAGAATAAAAATAACAGACAGATGGAGATTAAATCAGAGGAAGAAATAGATGTAAAAGAAATAAAACTGAATTCGAATGGTGGCAGCAGCAGGGAATTATTGGATTCTCAAATTTTCCTGGAAACTAAACCTAAGAAACAGCATCCAAGGTTATAAGTCACTCGAATTTCATTTGAAATGGAAAATTCTATCCATATGCACACACACAAATTTTTATGCAAATTTTATACACAAGGCACTGTGTGGTAAGTAGCTTGCTTACCAACCACATGGTCATGGGTTCAGTCCCACTTCGTGACACCTTCGGCAAGTGTCTTCTACTATAGCCTTGGGCCGACCAAAGCCTTGTGAGTGGATTCGGCAGACGGAAACTGGAAGAAGCCCGAAGTATATGTATATATATATGAGTGTGTGTGTGTATGTTTGTGTGTCTGTGTTTTCCCCCCACCCAACATCACCTGACAACCGATGGTGGTGTGTTTATGTCCCTGTAACTTGGTTCGGCAAACAGAGACCGATAGAATAAGTACTAGGCTTACAAAGAATAAGCTCTGGGGTCCAATAAACACATATACAATATATATATATACAAATTGAGATAGGGGTTGTAAATGCAACCCTCCATGGGATAACATATATCCAATATACTGCTAGTGAAGTACCCAACAAAGTTAATACATAAATGTTAATGATTGCGATGCAATCAATTCATTTACTGTATTATATGGGCAACGATAAAATGATTTACCACATACATAGAATGTATGTATATAATTTTAGATAAACAGAATGATGGATGGATGGATGGGACAGATGGATGGGTAGGTAGATAGGTACATCATCAACATCATGAATCATCATCATTCAAAGTTCATGTTCCTTGCTGGCATAGTTTGAATGGCTCAGGCATCATGCCCCGATGTCTGCTTTGGTATGTTTTCTACAGCTGGATGCCCTTCCTAATACCAACATCTTTACAAAACATATTGGGTACTTTTTTTATCATGCCACTGTCACCAGTGAGGTTGTCATGCAGCTTGCAAGACTAAGATTCCCTTCAATTAAGTGGGACTACCATAGAGAGGAACGCAGCTTTATGCTAGGAGATGAAGGGTTAGAGTATGAGAGAAGGGACCAGAGCAGAACAGGTTTCTTGCTGTTGAAGGAGCTACATGGTTGCTCACATTGCAGAAGAGCAGTTGAGACTAACTTGAAAAAGAGGTACAATAGGGGTGATGAAGTGTCTGGGAGGACCCTTAAGGTTCAAGGTGAGTTAGAGTGGGGACAGAAGAACAGGGAGTATAGGTGGACAGGGGTCATTAGGTTGTAAGGCAGAGTGATAGATGGTTTGAGATGGGGGAAAGGATTAAGGGGTGGACATAATGATGAGGTGTTGATAATAAGGGGAGAGTAGGTGACAACTGCGGAAATTGGGTAATGAGTAATTTCATGATTGTTACTGAGGTGGGGATATAGTTGTGTGGAGCGAAGTTTCTTTGCCAACAACAAGGTTTCAGATTCAATTCTGTGTGGTACCTTGAGCAAGTGTCATCTACTATCCACCACAATCCAACCTAAGCCTTGGGAGTGGATTCGGTGGATGGAAACTGAAAGAAGCTCATCTTAAATGTGTATATTTATGTATGTGTGTGCGTGTGTTTTACTGTCTCCTTGCCTTGACTTGGTGTCACAGTTTAGACATCGTAAACTTGTCTGGTCATGGGGGAAATATTACCCTGGTTGGAAACAGGTAAGGGTTGGCAACAGGATGAGCACCCAGCCGTTGAAAAATTTGCCTCAGCAAATTCTCTGACCCATGCATACATGGAAAAGTGGTTGTTAAATGATGATGCTGATTGAATCAGCTGTGAAAGTGAAATGAAGTTTTGAAATATGAAGGATGTTGTTTGTTTCCAGTTTCTATTATTATATGTTCGGCTGGGGTGCACATGCATGTGTCTGTGCCTGTCTGCATAAATTGAGTAAATGTTATATACTTACAACTTGAGCTAGAAGTTCTTGAGTTCGAAGGCATGGGTTGGTAACTTCTCTCAATGTCCTGAGGGCTTCATTCGTCCTGTTTAACCTGTATTCACAGTAGGCCTTCTCAAATTTCAGGTCACTGCAGAAAACAAAGTGGAGAGAAATGGAGCAAAGCAGGAAATATAAAAGAACCATGTACAGCCAACAACACCTGGCTATACACATTGAAGATATATATACAGGGTGACCCGAAAGTAGGTTTACAGCTATTCAACTGTCTCTTTCGCATTCACGTATTAACAGATTAGATCTTAATTATAAAAAAATGTGAAACCATTATTCTATGCTAATTTAGTTAATTGTAAGATAGAAATTTAAATGTAATAAAATGTTTTAAAAGAAATTTAAAGCGCTTTTGTGATAACCGTAAACCTACTTTTGGGCCACCCTGCACCATCTTTTGCCAACCTAGTGATAGGATACCTCGAGAAAATACTATACCGGATGACACTCGAGAAATATGGAAACACCTTCGCCACCTATATCCATAACAACTGGAAAAGATACCTCGATGACTGTTTCATCATCTGGGACAAAGGCATAGAGAAACTTGAGGAATTTAAAATTCTATTAAATGGAATAAATGACAATATACAATTCACGATGGACCACAACGAAAAAGAATTACCATTTTTAGACATCCTCATTAAGAAAACCGGCAACAAAATAGAGACAGATATCTACTATAAACCGACAGACTCTAAACAGTACCTACCCTTTGATTCATGCCACCCACGACACACTAGAATGAATGTCCCTTTTTGTTTAGCTAGAAGGATTTGCACCATAATATCAGACACAAACACCTGACACACACGTCTCCAGGAACTTAGAACCACACTCACAAATAGAAACTATCCACAGCCCCTAATAGACAGTGCAATCCAACGGGTACTTAAATTAAGTATAGAAGACCTGAGACAAACAAAACCAAAAAAGAAAGAACAATTAAAAACCTTTCCCTACATCTCTACACACAACCCACTCAACAATGAGGCCTTCAACACCATACTACAAAGCACAGCCCTACTAAAGGGAGACCCAAAGATGAACCGGATCCTCGAAACACACACCATCATTAAAAGTAAATGGCAACCAAAATCCTTGAAAAGGATTTTAACCCAAGCTACACTGCACTCAACATCAACCACAAAACCAGCAGTTAGAAAATGTGGAAGGCCCAACTGCGGAATCTGTGTAATCTTGAAAGAAGGATCAGAATTTATACTGGAACAAGGCCACCAGTTCACCATTAGAACAAACTTCACCTGCGCATCAGAAAACTTAATTTACGTCATAACATGCGCAGGCTGCAATAGGCAGTATATAGGCCATACAAAAAATAGCTTACGTAACAGGATGGCGGTGCATAAATCACAAATTAGAAACCCTGATTACCGCAAAATACTGGTCAGCGGACACATAGATAGATGTGCTGGAAATGTAAATCCGAAATTTACAACTAACCCGCTCTATAAATTCAGTGACAACGCAACCTTCACACAACGCCAAAACAAAGAACTATATTTTATAAAAAAATTTAGACCAAGTTTAAACACCCTGGGCCAGGAATACTAAAACAAAAGATAAGTCCTCCGAAAGGGAGAAGCGGGGTGCCACCACGGCCGCTGCTTCAAACAGACACTCACTCTGACGGAAATATGCCTTAGTAAAAAAGGAAAAAAATTCTTTCGTGCAAATCTGACCCTGATACATACGATACAGCTAAGGGTCAGACCCGATTCTGATTGGTCAACAAGTTGATGACGTCTAGCTCTGCTAGAATGGACAGGATACAAACAGGGGACAGTCATTAGTCAGAATATTGATGACGTCCTTTTCTGCTTGAATAGTCACCTAACAAGTACAGACAGGGGGCAGATCTAATGTAGCTATAAGTCGTGATTAGGCAGAATCTGGATGACGTCCCGCTCTGCTTGACTAACGAAGCGACTGGTCAAAACAGGAGACAAACAAGAGGCAGATATAATGCAGCGATTGGTCAAAATAATGATGACGTCCCGTTCTACTTGACTAACGAAGCGACTGGTCAAAACAGGAAACAAACAAGAGGGAGTTTATAATGCAGCGATTGGTCAAAATAATGATGACGTCCCGTTCTACTTGATTAAAGCCACCTAACGAAACGATTGGTCAAAACATTGATGACGTCACGCTACGCTAGATTGACCACCTAACAGGCATTATAAAACCGAGCATTTCACAAAAACTCACTAGAACCACCCAGCGAACTTCCACCATGGGTCATCACAATTGCTTAAGGTAAAAATGAATTCCTCGCTCTTTCGGAAACATCAATCTTCTGTATTGACCGCTTTCCACCACTTTGATCTGTTTTTTGTATTGAATACGTATCACCACCGTGGGCCACTGCATCGAACACTTTGAACATATACTTCAAACTATATATCAACTATACATGAACTATATATCAACTATACATGAACTCTAAGATGTCTGACTCCGTTGTGTATTATAAATGAATTTCTTGTGTTTGACGGCATGAGCTGTCTTTTTTTATATATAACTTTTTTTGATAAGGTTCATTTCAGGAACTGAAACATGTTATAATGTATATATAAAAATTAAAAATTGTATAATACAGCAGCATTTTCGAACTTCATTTTTTACAAATATATATATATATGTATGTGTACGTGTATATGTGTATATATATATATATTATGCATGTGTATATATATATATATATATGCATATTATATTATATATATATATATATATATATATATTACATGCATATATATATATATATATATAATATATATATATAATACATGCATATATATATATATATATATATATATATATACATGCATATATATATATATATATATAATATATATATATACATGCATATATATATATAATACATGCATATATATATATACATGCATATATATATATATATATATATATAATACATGCATATATATATATATACATGCATATATATATATATATATATATGTAGGTCCCGGGTTGATTCGGGGTTAACCACAGTAAATAAGGTACTCAATACATAGCAGAGTAAAATTAATTTATTATATAGAAGGAGCTTCTACAGGACTAGAACTGTTTCATTCAAGAGAAATCTTCAGGAAGCTAGTTAACAAGAATTGTATTGGCATTTATACATTTAGGCAGGTTTAAAGGGGTGTTGGTGGGGGACTTTTTGGGGGTAGGCATAGCGCAAAAAATCATACTTGGGGGAGTGGTCAAGGAGTCAGTGTTAAATTAGATAGGAGAATAAATAAAAAATAAAAAATAAAAAATAGAAAATAAAAAAATATAAAAAAATAAAATAAAAATAAAAATAAAAAAATAAATAAAAATATATATATATATATATATATATATATATATATATATATAAAGGGGGGAATAGAGTTTTAGGTAAATAAGGAGATTCTCACTTATACCTCTACACATAC
>NC_043018.1:5879887-5917387 GCF_006345805.1 Octopus sinensis | reverse complement strand
GTGGCAGCAAGAGCGAGACTTGGCTGGGTGAAGTTCAGGGAACGCGGAGCATTATTATATGTGAAAAGGTCCTCATTAACCTTTTCGTTACTGTATTTATTTTGAGATGCTCTGTGCTTCTTTCAATTACTTTTAAATATAACAAAGAATTTAGTAAAATAAGCTAGTGTTAGGAACATAAACTGTGACTAAGGTTTGGTGGAAGATATTAATTCTGAAAATTTGAAAACAAGACATTTGTACTACAGAGCCAGAGACGGTTTCAGCTGGGTTGGTAACAAAAGGGTTAAAGATGAAAGGAAGGGTCTATAAGAGTTGTGTGAGAGCTGCAATGTTGTAAGGGAGTGAGACATGGTGTCCGAGGGAGAGAGAGAGAGAGAGATGGTAATTTTGAGAAGGACTGAGAGAGCAATGGTAAGAGAAATGTGAGGGGTGAAGCTGTTTGATAAGAGGAGGACTGAGGATTTGATAGGAATGCTGGGGTTGGAGGAATTGATAGAATGGTTGTCAAGGGCGAATGGAATGAAGTGGTATGGGCATGTGTTGAGGAGGGATGAAGAGCATGTTCTGAGGAAGGTGATTACATTTGGGGTAAATGCAGCGCAAAAGCGAAGTAGACTGAGGAAAAGGTGGGGGGGACAGGTGGAGGAGGGAATTGGGAGGGTTGGTTTGAAAAAGGAGGACACCCAAAACCAGGCAAGATGTCAAGATGGTGTGAGGGCAGTAGCTATGGCATTGAGGGAGATCTGGCTACCCCTGTTAACGGGAACAAAACCCGAATTTAAAACACTGGATGATGATGATGATGATGATTTAGAGAGATCACATTAGGGCTTTTCTTCTCAACGTCAATTAACTGCTTGTGAAGAAATCATGAATGTTTAAACATCACATACTTTTGGTACTCTACATTAACCCCACCTCTCTTCCTCTACACATACACATGAAGGGCTGGTGTTAGGAAGGGCATCCAGCTGTAGAAACCATACCAAATCAGACTGGAGTCTGGTGCCGCCCCTCAGCTTAAACCTGGTCAAACCATCCAATCTATGCCAGCATGGACAATGAACGTTAAATGATGATATGGTGGCACACGAAAAAAATATTTGAGCGAGGTTGTTGCCAGTTCTGCTGGACTGGCTCCTGTGCAGGTGGCATGTAAAAAACACCATTACCAGTACTGTCTGATTGGCCCTCGGGCCGGTGTCATGTATAAGCACCCACTACACTTTCGGAGTGGTTGGTGTTAGGAAGGGCATACAGCTGTAGAAACTCTGCCAGATTGGAGCCTGGTGCAGCCATCTGGTTCGCCAGTCCTCTGTCAAATCGTCCAACCCATGCTAGCATGGAAAGCGGACGTTAAACGATGATAATGATGATGATGTGTGTATGTGTATGAATGTCATTAGATGATGTGTGAGGGTTCTGCAATCTCTTGCTGAAGAACCACATACAAACTCACTGCCTCCATCAAATCGACACTACCTGTACAGGTGCATGATGTGCCCATAGGTCAGATGACAAAATGATCGCACAGCAACATGTAATGAAGTGTTTTGCTCAAGAACACAACGCAACGCTTGAGCTGGGGATCGAACCAACAATCTCGCAATCGTGAGTGCAACACCCTAACCACTAAGACATACGCCTTCATATGGTATGTGTGTGTGTGTAATAAAAAGTGGAACCGTGTCAGAGGCCAGGTTGTAATTCATGCCACAGAGATTTTAACACCAGATAATAAATGTTTAAATGAAATTAACAGTGTTCGTGTGTATTTTTGAATAGATAATGTGTTTTATTTTAGTTTCAACATACGGTGTTAAGTCGAGTCACTTGCCAGACAAGCACGCCTCCAAAACAAACACATAGACATATTACTAGTGAACCTGTCCCTTGCCAAATGGGAGAAAAAAAAATACCAGTCGATATATTTTTTTGCAAGGAGGAGGAGGAGGAGATATACAGACAACGATATCAGCTGTAGAATATCACTAATACATATTTTTATCGAGCCAAACTGCAATTTAAACCCACAATAAGTTCAAATGTTTAAGCATTTCGACTGAATCACTTTGGTAGTATACATAGATATACACACACAACACACAGATTTATATATATATACTGTCGCCAAAGGGATCGCACTTAGTTAACGAATGGATATAACAATAGAGGTAAAATATCGTGGTTTATGGAGGTGTGCTTACTTGCCTGGAAAGTGATATTTGTTCTGACATCGTGTGTTGAAACTAAGACAATTACAGCGTGGAAGACACTTTAGCCATTCAATGTACTCCAAAATTTGTTAACTCCACTTAAACATTTATTATTTATCGTTTGCTGTAAAAAATTTTCGTTGCGCCAACTGCGACCTAACAAGATTATGATACGTATATATATAAACCATATTGTTGTAAGTGCACGTATGTATATCTGATAATTATAATAATCCTTTCTACAATAGACACAGGACCAGAAATGTTGAGTGGGTGGGGCTAGTCGATTGCCTCGACCCCCACCCCACCCCAGGGCTCAAATTGTACGTAAAATTTATGAAACACGAAGGAACGAAAAGTGAAGTCGATTTCGGTGGAATTTGAACTCGGAATGTAAAAGAACCGGAAGAAATGCCGGGTAAGTATTTCGTCCGGAAATTACGATTATGGTTTATATAAAATATATTGTTGCGTATGATGCATATTACGTTATCACAAGGTACCACGCAGTTGGGTTCGAACCCGAAACCTCGCAGATGTAAAGCGAACGTCTTCACCATTCGGCCAAATTGCGTCTACATATGGTGCGCTTTGGTTCAAGTAATCATAGCAAAAATAACAACAATAATGACGACGATAACAACAACGACAAGGCTACACTTACTTTTGTTGGCTACTTTAATCCCCCGTTCATAATCTTGGCTTTGCTTTAATTTATTTAAATCGGAATACAACTGAGTCAGACTCGTCATGCTGTGACACGCGACTCTCCGGCAGGACAAATGATACTTTACTGGACTTAGAAAATATAAGAGCGGATCTCTTAACCTCATGAGTTATCGCCCTTGCTGAATTTTTACCTTTCCTTTTTGTTTTTTCGATGTGTTTGTTGTTTGTTTTTTACATACCTGTCTTAATGTAAGTTAAAGGTTGAAGCGAGTGATAAAGATCTTTTGGATCTTTTCGGTTTGAACGGCAGTTTTTTTAAAATACTTTCTAGGTAACTAAAACATTTTAAACTTCGTATACTGGTAGAATGTGTTTATAAAACATCTTTTTCTCTTGGCTTTATTGAGAAAATTCTATAGTTTGTAAGATATTTGTTGTTGATTTTTTTGCTTCAATTTCTGCAATTTCAACCAATCAATGACGTCTATTGAGGTAAAAATAAATATTCTGTGAGGTATGAATATGTCCTTCGTTTAAGAAACAGATTGGGTTTATTTACATTTCTGAAAAAAAAAAAAAGATATCCTTCCTCTAACCCTAACCCTAAAACAGATTGAAATGCAATAGATCGATACTAGGGTCATAATTATGGGTAACAATTTCATATGACACCGCTAGAAAAAACTGCCGTTCAAACCGAAAAGATCTAAGATCTTTTCTGGCAATCTTTGACTATAGTCCGGATTGTAATAAAATTAAAACTAATACGGTTATTGGTATTGCTCAAAGATAGCCACGTATCTTGTTAAATTTCTTCAAACTACTTGAGGTATTCCAAATTTTCACCAGATGTTTTTTTTTTCAAATTTTATACACTAAATGTTTTGATTTACTGTTGCCAGATCAGATTGGATCCTGGTGCAGCCATCTGGTTCGCCAGTCCTCAGTCAAATCGTCCAACCCATGCTAGCACGGAAAGTGGACGTTAAATGATGATGATAAATATATTATATATATATATATATGTCAAAGGCGGCGAGCTGGCAGACACATTAGCGCGCCAGGCGAAATGCTTAGTGGTATTTCGTCTGTTGTTACGTTCTGAGTTCAAATTCCGCCGAGGTCAACTTTGCCTTTCATCCTTTCGGGGTCGATAAATAAAGTACCAGTTTCGCACTGGGGTCGATATAATCAACTCAATCCCTTCGTCTGTCCTTGTTTGTCCCCTCTATGTTTAGCCCCTTCTGGGCAGTAAAGCAATATATATGTATATATATATATATATATATATAAAATGGTAAAGTTACCTTCTTGAGACATACTAACCCATAAGGGCCAGTTTCCCAATTTTAGGGCATATGAATGCCAGTCTGTTACAGGAGTACTCATTTTTTCCAGTTGAGGGAACTGGAGCAATGTGAAATGAAGTATTTTGCTCAAGAACACAACACATTGCCCAGTCCAGGAATTGAAACCACAATCTTACAATCATGAGCCCAACACCCTAACCACTAAGCCATGGACTTCCACAGTGTGTATATATACATGGAGATGTGTAACCATTCCCAAAATATGAGGGTGTTGCATATATGATAGTTCTAAAATGGAGAACTCAGAAGGCAAGCATTTGGCCACCCTAAAATATGCATGTACCTGAATGTATACACACACACATACACGTGTTCAAGCCCACTGCGTGGAACCTTGGGCAAGTGACTTCTACTATAGCCCCAGACTGACCATGCCTTGTGAGTGGATTTAGTAAGCAGAAACTGAAAGGTAGCGAGCTGGCAGAAAGGTTAGCATGCTGGGCGAAATGCTTAGTGGTATTTCGTCTGCTGTTACGTTCTGAGTTCAAATTCCGCCGAGGTCAACTTTGTCTTTCATCTTTTCAGGGTCGATAAATTAAGTATCGATTACGCACTGGTGTCAATGTAATCGACTTAATCCATTTGTCTGTCCTTGTTTGTCCTCTCTGTGTTTAGCCCCTTGTGGGCTGTAAAGAAATAGGTATTTCGTCTGCCGCTATGTTCTGAGTTCAAATTCCGCCAAGGTCGACTTTGCCTTTCATCCTTTCGGGGTCGATTAAATAAGTACCAGTTACACACTGGGGTCGATGTAATCGACTTAATCCATTTGTCTGTCCTTGTTTGTCCTCTCTGTGTTTAGCCCCTTGTGGGTAGTAAAGAAATAGGTATTTCGTCTGCCACTACGTTCTGAGTTCAAATTCCGCCGAGGTTGACTTTGCCTTTCATCCTTTCGGGGTCTATAAATTAAGTACCGGTTATACACTGGAGTCGATATAATCAACTAAATCCGTTTGTCTGTCCTTGTTTGTCCTCTCTGTGTTTAGCCCCTTGTAGGCAGTAAAGAAATAAGAAATAAGAAACTGAAGGAAGCCTGTCATGTGTGTGTGTGTGTATTAGATAGGTAGCATGGGTAAATCCCTGTTGCTTCCTATTGAAGCACCTTTGCTTATTCCATTATTACAACCAATATGTATCTATAGTTGCTGCTGTTTGTTAGTCAAAATACTTATTAAAACTGAGAGTTATGTAAATATTATTTGCAAAGTTATTGTCTAACAGAACAAGAAAGTGGAAATTTCTTGGTATTATTGATTGACCAATACACATATTTCATTTGCTAATAGGAGTTTCAATGATTTACATGTTAGATAGACATGTAAGGAATTTCCTATCAGAAATTTGTCAGATAGGCGCAGGAGAGGCTGTGTGGTAAGAAGCTTGCTTACCAACCACATGGTTTCAGGTTCAGTCCCACTGCGTGACACCTTGGGTAAGTGTCTTGTACTATATCCTCGGGCTGACCAAAGCCTTGTGAGTGGATTTGGCAGACGGAAACTAAAAGAAGCCCGTCGCATATATGTATATATATGTGTGTGTGTATATGTTTGTGTGTCTGTGTTTGTCCCCCCAACATCGCTTAACAACCGATGCTGGTGTGTTTACATCCCCGTAACTTAGCGGTTTGGCAAAAGAGACCGACAGAATAAGTACTAGGCTTACACAGAATAAGTCTTGGAGTTGATTTGCTTGACTAAATGCGGTGTTCCAGCATGGTCACAGTCAAATGACTGAAACAAGTAAAAGAGTAAAAGAGACAGAGAAAAAATTTTGAAAATCTTTGTGATTCCTCTCAGCAAATGAAACACATGTAATGGAGAATAAATACTACCAAAAACTTTTCACTTTCCTGTTTTGCTATATATATAGAATATGGAGACTTGCTCATCCTCAAAATTTATTTCCTCTAATTTTACAATTTTGTACAGTATATTATTCTACATTATTATAATTATTGCTAAAATATATTCCAGATAATATTACTGTCCAGTGAAGCGAAAACAGAATTACCCATAGGAGGAATTTACAGAGTGACTGACAACTAATAGTAGGTACAGATGTTAAATACTGATCGATGTAGTTAGCCATAACCTGGAACTTAACTGAGAGCCACCACAGTGTCTGCCTGGCTAATACATCCCTCCAAACTCACACACACGTGTGTGTGTGTATGTGTACATGTGTGTGTGTATGAATGTATGTATATCTATTCTACTAGTATATATATATATATATACTACTACAAGGTAGCGAGCTGGCTGAAACGTTAGCACACCGGGTAAAATACTTAGCAGTATTTCATCTGTCTTTACATTCTGAGTTCCAATTCCGTCGAGGTCGACTTTGCCTTTCATCCTTTCAGGGTTGATAAATCAAGTACTAGTTGCATGCTGGGATCGATCTAATCGACTGACCCCTTCCCCCAAAATTTCCAGCCATGTGCCTAGAGTAGAAAAGTATATAAAGTATATATATATATACTACTACATGTATCATGTAAACCCCTACTACCTGTTCCTTGGTCAAGTGGTCAGTCACTAAGCAACAGGCTTTTGCCACTGGAGTAACTTGCTACTCTTGAGAGAAGGGTGATCTGGACAGCCAGAAGGACTAAAAACAAGTCTTCCCAAAGATCAGATAAGCTCCTTGAGCGCCAATGGCCATCCAGTTGGGAAAGGCAATGGCAAACCACCTCTATATCCTTGCCAAGAAAACACTATGAGAAAGTAAGAATGAAGTAATGCTGTGGTTTCTTCTGATAGGAGGACTTGTGCTTTATCTGATGGGAAAATTTGCACTTAATTGGGAAAACTTTCCTTGTCATCATCATTTAACATCCGCTCTCCATGCTAGCATTGATTGGACGGTTCGATCGGAGTCTACGAAGCCAGAAGGCTGCTCCAGGCTCCAGTCTGATCTGGCAGTGTTTCTACAGCTGGATGCCCTTCCTAACACCAACCACTCCAAGAGTGTAGTGGGTGCTTTTTACGTGCCACCTGCATCATCATTAATGTACAGCAAAAAAGCATACAATACATGGTGGTGGTACAAACTACCACTGTTACCACCACCAACAGCACTCCCAGGATAAAGATGCCCTTCAGTCTTGAATGACCATGGGGTTGCACCTAGAAAGTTCCCCTCCCAGGCAACATTGTTTATGGAAGACCAGCAGTCGCCCATACATATCAGCCCCCTCTCCACACCATTATATATACATAGGGTAAAGGGTAAAGACCGCTTTGTTCATGAATGATCATGGGATTGCACCTAGAAAGTTCCCTTCTGAGACAAAACTCCAGGCAATGTTGTTTATGGAAGACCAGCAGTCACCCATGCATACCAGCCACCCTGCTCTATACTATTATAAGCACATCGGGTAAAGAGTAATGACCCCCTTCAGTTATGAATGATCTTCGTATTGCACCTAAAAAATTACTCTCCAAGGCACAAGTTTGAACAAGGTTGTTTATGGAAGACCAGCAGTCATACGTGCATACCAGCCAGCCCTCTCCACGCCACAGATGTTATCCAAGGAAAAAGGCGAAGGCCGATACAGTTTTGCACAGGTGACGTCGCAAGTCATTTCCACAGAAGAGTGAACTGGAGTAACGTGAAATAGTGTCTTGCTCAAGAACATCACCCGATCATGGAATTGAACTCACTACCTCATGATTGCGAGCCCAACACTCAAACCACTGAGCCATGCGCCTTCTTACCACCACTCTCTTTTACTCTTTTTACTTGTTTCAGCCATTTTGACTGTGGCCATGCTGGAGCACCGCCTTTAGTCGACCAAATCGCCCCCAGGACTTATTCTTTGTAAGCCTAGTACTTATTCTATCGGTCTCTTTTGCCGAACCGCTAAGTTTCGGAGACGTAAACACACCAGCATCAGTTGTCAAGCGATGTTGGGGGGACAAACAGACACATATATATATATACATATATACGACGGGCTTCTTTCAGTTTCCATCTACCAAATCCACTCACAAGGCTTTGGTCAGCCCGAGGTTATAGTAGAAGACACTAGCCCAAGGTACCATGCAGTGGGACTGAACCCTGAACCATGTGGTTGGTAAGCAAGCTACTTACCACACAGCCACTGCTACTATTGTAAAAAATAATGGATCTAACAGTGGACCTCCAGATATTTTACTTGTTTGCTTGTAATTTGGACACTTTTTAACGTAGTCTAATTATATGTAGCACAGAGGTCCCTCCTCCTTTTACTGAGTCGTCAAGACATTACACTACACATGTTAACACTACCAACTGGCTACGTAGCTCAGTATATACCTGTCTTTTAGCTTCCCTTCCAGCTACCTGATACAGTTATCCACTACCACCATTCCTCCAGGCCTGTTTCTTCGCTCTAATGGCCCTGTCTACTACACTGTTCCACTACCACGTTACCCAAGGTCTGATTGGAACTTAAGATATATTTACAATATATACTTAAAATATAAAATAAACTTTGAACAGTAAAGAACTAAATTGTATTTAACATAATCAAATTAATACAATTCCTAAGCACATCTGTTTCATATCTATTAATTCACTTAAAATATTTCGTAGTTTACTGTATATACAATATGTTTATAGGATATAAATTAAATTAAAGGAAAAAAATAAAGAATATAATTTATTTAACAGATACTGGTACAGATACAATTCGGCGATCTTCAGTTTGTAGTAGCACGTTTCCGTCGATGATTTCCGTAAAAAACTTTTATTTTTTTACATATGGGCTTGCGGGAACATTTGAAGTAATGAGAGCGAAAGAGACTAAGAGGAAGCGATTTTATGACGAGGGAATTTCTTTTGAAGTTACCGAAGCATTGATGTACATGTGTATGTGTGTTTGATGGGGTGTGGGAGACAGACAGTATGTTGTGTAAGTGAAGTGCTTCTGTTAGTGTGTGTAAAGAGACAGAGAGAGTGTGAAAGAGAGAGATAACTGAAATTTTTTACTCGGTGTATGTGTATATGTATGTATGCATGTATGTGTGTGTGTGTGTGTATGTAGCTATGTATGTCTGAATGTATGTGTGTGTGTGTATGTATGTATGTATGGCCGATTCAGTGTACACTGAATCGGCCATACATACATACATACTTACACACACACACATACATAGATACATACACACGCACATACATGCAGACATACATATACACATACACCGAGTAAGAAATTACACTGAATCGACCATGAAATATGGCTATAGCAGAATCGTTAGCGCGCCGGGCAAAATGCCTAGCCGTATTTCGTCTGCCGTTACGTTGTGAGTTCAAATTCCGCCGAGGTCGACTTTGCCTTTCATCCTTTCGGGGTCGATTAAATAAGTTCCAGTTACGCACTGAGGTCGATGTAATTGACTTAATCCGTTTGTCTGTCCTTGTTTGTCCCCTCTGTGTTTAACCCCTTGTGGGTAATAAAAATATAAAAAAGATATAGCAGAGTCGAATAGGATGCTTAATAGTATTTCTTTCGGCTCTTTACGTTCTGAGTTCAAATTCCGCCGAGGTCGACTTTATCGTTTCACCGTTTTGTGATAGATAAAATAAAGAAGCAAATTAAGCTCTGATATGACGATGACATCGACCAAGCTCCCTCCTCTAATTTCTATCTTTGTGCCTATAATAGAATTATAACATACGCAAGCGAAAACAAATCCTTTAAAAAAAAGAACAGACAAAATTCAATTATAAGAAGAGAGAAAAAATTATTCTCTCGTTAAAAAAAGAAATAATTCCTTCAAATTAATTTTTTAAATTTAAATCCCATTCCACTGACAATAAATACATTTAACTAACCACCTTTTATCCAATCAAATCTCTCGGCTTCATTCACTGCATGGGAGCAAATTAAAAATTTTAACGAATCGGAAGTACTGTTTGTATTTGCTCCCGCGCTTTTTTCACTATGGCTTCTGGAGACACTGCATTGTGGCTTCACAACAAATTGGGTTCGACGGACGATTTATGGTCAGGCAAGACTATCTGCTCCCAACTGTCCCGGGACAAATTACTGAGCATCCAGGGATGTTTCTACACGTTACAGCCTCACGTAAAAGTCAAAGTGATGTTGTCGTTTCTTCATTTGCCTCGGAGAAATGTAGAAGAGGTTTGTATACAAACATAATAACAATTTCAGATGACATTATGTGTATGTGTGCCTGTATATATATATATACATATATGTATGTGTGTATATATATATGTATGTATGTAAATTATATATATATATATATTATATATATATATATATATATGTATGTGTATATGTAAATATATAGATAGATAGATATATGTATGTATGTGTATATGTAAATATATAGATAGATAGATATGTATGTAAATTATATATATATGTATGTATGTAAGGGTATATGTAAATTATATAGATATATATGTATGTATGTATGTGTATATGTAAATTATATAGATATATATATATATATGTATGTGTAAATTATATAGATATGACCACATATATATGTACCACACTGATATATACTCCCTTGATATGCAAGCACAAACATCTATACATCTATCCCTCTCCACAAATATGTGTGTGTATATATATATACACAGTGCACCTGAGGTCTATACAATAAGTTCATTATCTACACACACACACACACACAAACATGATTCGTGCACATGCACACACGCACCTCCACCTATATATTCATACACACTCCTGTACATTCACGCACACAAATCCAACTATATATATATGTGTGTGTAGTGTGTGAACTCATATACATACATACACGTGTACTCCTTAATCACGTTAGATATATATACGTGTATTCTTAAATCACGTTATATTTAGAGAGAGAAAAAGAGATAGATCGACATCGATGTGCAATTATATATTGTTTAATATGTATATTTAATAACATATTTTGATTATATATTGTGAATCGGGGTCTAATTTCCTGAAAATAATTATGTATGTATGTATACACAATCATGGTTTTACTGTTTTACTATGTTTTTTTACGTCCGGAAGGAGAAACATACTATCATTTTAAAAGCAGAGTTAATTCATAGACGATAAACGGATATTTGAAAAAAAAAACCCATTTAGGTAGCTTGTTTAGTGCTTAATTAGAAACAGCATTAAAAGTACAAGACATACCTACACAATAGTGCCCCTTCCCCGATTTTGTTTCTTGATAACGTTCTGAAGAATGGATATTTTTAAATGAAATTTTCTACCCATACCTTTGAGATATTGTAGATTGCAATTATATGGGAATTTAATGTTAAAAAAAGGGAAGAAATTGGTGGGAGCACATACATACTGATACACATTGCATGTATATATATATATATATAGAGAGAGAGAGAGAGAAAATGAAACTTGGAATTTGGAAATCAATTTCGATGTGTTTAGTTTATATGTGTGCGCGCTCATCAATTTGGTTTTGTGTTGTTCCCCCTCCTTAAATTCTGATATAATCGTAATCTACCCCATCTGGAAGGGGTTGTGGAAAATTTAGAAAATTTCTTTAAAAAATCTCTATTTTTCTGAGTTTTGAGGAAACAAAATCGAAAGGTATGAATTATCTAAAATTCTTCATTACCCACCTTTCTAGACTCCCACTCCTCCCCACAACAAATTCCCATATAGTCGAAATCTACTCCATCTGAAGGAGTATTTGTAGAAAATTTCTTTAAAAATAACGATTTTTCTGAAAGTTATGAGGAAACAAAGTCGCGTGGGTGGAGTGCACATTGGTGTATTTCAGCCAAAAATTAAACATTAACCCTAAAGCGTACTAACTGTTATAAGACAGAGAAACAGTTTTGTTTTAAAAAGCATAAAATATTTAGGCAACCAGTTCAATTGAAAACAAAATATTAAAAGACACTAATTGTAAATGTTAATGATGTATGAGACAGAAGAGGAATTTCTAAAAGATAAAATTTCCTGAATGCAAAAACAACAAAAGAAAAAGGACAATCTATTTTGTTTTAATTTCCATTCTCAGTTTTTGGAAATTCTTCTCTTTAAATCACGTTACAAAGTTTTTGTTAAATACGTATTGTGATGTGTGGATGACAGATCAAGTGCTTTTAACAAATTTTTTAGTGTTTTGTCTTTCTGTGTTTTGAATTATCATATCGATGTCTTTAATAGGATCTTTTCGGTTTGAACGGCAGTTTTTTTCTAGCGGTGTCATATGAAATTGTCACCCATAATTATGACCCCAGAATCGATCTTATTGCATTTCAATATCTTTTAGGGTTAAGGGTGGGGGAAGGGTTTTTTTTTTCTTCACAAATGTAAATAAACCCAATCTGTCTCTTAGACGAGGGACATATTCATACGTCACAGAATGTTTTTTTTACCTCAATAGACGTCATTGATTGGTTGAAATTGCAGAAATTGAAGAAAAAAACTACAAATATCTTACAAACTATAGAAATTCCTCAATAAAGCCAAGAGAAAAAGATATTTTATAAACACATTCTACCAGTATACGAAGTTTAAAATGTTTTAGTTACCTAGAAATTATTTTTAAAAACTGCCATTCAAACCGAAAAGATCCCTTTGATAATCAAACAGGATTGGTGAGGTATCAGCTATATTCTGAAATACACACCCAATCGATTCTAACCCCACACACATACCTCTTTCTTTCTTTTTTTGATTTATGACTAAAAAACACGAATATTATTTATCAATGTCACTCAGTCCCAATCCACTAGGTGGGGTGGTTTTTGTTAGGAAGGACACCCAACTGTGTAAAAACCATGCCAAAAACAGACACAGTACCCTAGTGTAGTCTTCTACCTGGCCAGCTCCTGCCATACTGTGCAACCCATGCCAGCATAGAAGACGGACGTTAAATGATCATCATCTTTCTTTACATCCATCTGCTTTTCTATGTTGTCATGGGTTGCCTGGCACTTCTTAAGGGAGTTTTACAGTTTTAATGGGCCCTGTGAGATGCTACCCTCTATATAACAAGCCCCAACACACTGTACCTATTCACAAAACTAAGATATACCCATGTATGTGCATGATGGTGGTGGTGGTGATGTGTGTGTGAGAGAAAGAGAGAGATAATTGTCGTTTTACATCCCTTTTTCCATGCTGCCTTGGATTGGACAGTTCAACACGAACTGATGAGTGAGGGGTCTGCACCAAGCCCTACTATCTCTGGCTTGGTTTCTACATCTTGATGCCCTTCCTAATGCCAACCACTTCACAGTGTACTGGGTGCTTTTATCATGACACCAGCACAGGTGAGGTTACCAAGTACCTGAAAGACAAGATCCCTCACCTGAGACATTGTGTACGTATGTATATATATTATATATTGCTCTGTTGGCCAGACTATTAAATATGTTTATACATTACTGGTTACAGTGTGCTTCCATTTTTTTTATTGATTGTGCTTGTCTCTTCAATTTGGGCCCCAATTTTCCGTCTGTCATTTTCCCATCAACTTAAAGGTCTCAATTGTAAGGGTCAAATTTTTGCCCATGGATCTTGTAACATGTCCTGCTCTGCAGAACCAACACTACCATAAATCCGCATTTTTTCCCTAAAATTTAAAGGTCAAAATCCCTAGTGCGTATTATTCACGAGGTTAAAAATGAAAATTATTTTCTAAGCAATGTCTGAGTCTCTATTTGCTGTCTGGCAATGTTTATTCAGACGCATTTTGTGATGTCGGGTGCGAAAATACCTGAAGCTAAGCCTGAAAGCAATGAAGTCCTAAAAGAATCATCCATAACTTGCAGTTAGCAACATTTATGAAACGTTATTACTGTTATTTCTTTATTTTCTGCAAACAAAATGCACAAAAGAGCTACACGTTTGCATTATGTTATATATACAATAATAATAAAGGACATTACCGTATACATTTTTACAAACCAAGGACGTTATATAGACCTCCTTGCCTCAAGTTAGAGAAAGGGTGCATATTATACACAAGGTTTAGGTTTTTCAGAGGTACAGGTCCCTAAAAAGCCCCTGCGTATTATACTCAAAGGCAGACTATACTTGAGAATTTGCGGTAATTGACAAAAGATATTCAGTGATGCTGATACAACGCACTGGGTTAATGGAACCAATGTCATAACCTGCATCTGTTGCCAGCTGTCAGGATACTGCATCTTTAAAAAATTCTATCATCATCATCATCATTATCGTTTAACATCCTCCTTCCATGCTGGCATGGGTTGGACTGGAGCTGGCTTGCACCAGACTTCTCTGTCTGTTTTGACAGGGTTTTTACTGTTGGATGCCCCTCTTAACACCAACCACCCAGCAGAGTGGACCGAGTGCTTTTTATGTGGAACCAGTGCAGGTGAGGTTCGTTTTGGCAAGGTTTTTACAACTGGATACCCTTCCTAACATCAACCACCCAGCAGGGTAGACTCACTGCTTTTTACATGGTACAAGCACAGGCAAAGTCCATTTTGGCAAGCTTTTTACAGTTTGGATGCCTAATGCCAACCACTTCACAATGTGGACTGGATGCTTTTTACATGGCATCATCTCTGCTTCCTGATATTTGTCAATACTATTCCTGACATACTTATGCATCTTTTCCTCCTTACAGCTCTTTTACTGTTCCTTTTTCTTATTTCTTTATTGGCCACAAGGGGACAAACAAGGACAGACAAAGGGATTGTCGATTACATCGACACCAGTGCATAACTGGTACTTAATTTATCGACCCCAAAAGGATGAAAGGTAAAGTCAACCTTGGCAGAATTTGAACTCAGAATGTAACAGCAGATGAAATACCACTAAGCATTTCGCCCAGTGTACTAACGTTTCTGCCGGCTCGCCGCCTTTTACCTTTTGTGGAAGTTTTCGCCCGCTTCTTACGACCGACTGATCCGTGCTCAACTGCCGTTGGCACGGAACCTTTCTCCACTTCAGTCTTTGAAGGTCTTATTCGAATATTTGCTACTACCACCAAGATCTGCACCTGCGGTCGGCTTCACCCGGGCTTGCGCCTGTGGCTTCCATGCACGCCACAGCACCCACCTACTGGCCCGAGCTATCTTCTCTATCTTCTCACATTTTATTCTGTATTCTGTGCTTGTACTCCTAGCTTTTATTGCTATCTTCCTTTACTTAACTTATATGTCTGCTTCCTGTCTCCTCTTTTAAACTTTACTGAACACTTTATACCATAAGCTCATTATATGCTAGTATTTCCATATCGTTAATATTGATCTCCGTTTTACCCACCTCTTAAACTATCCAAGGTTCAATATTAGTTTTAAAAATTAGTTCAAAAGCTTTTGGCATTCTACGATCACACCTATTGCTCCACTTCATTCTCAAATCACCACACTTCAGATATACTCCTGAAATGGTATTCCTAACATAGATCCTTCCATGGCCTTCTCTGCTGTAACCAGTTATTCTTCGTTCTTCATAGTATTCCATGTCTCAGGTGTGTATTAGAGCAAATTTAGAAAGGTACTGTTTTAGAGATTGGCATACAGAGTCTACAATTAGTACCTGTGCCAGTGACACAATCAGAGCACCCTTCGAACATGGAGGCAATGACAAGTGACCGAGACTGTTGGCGATATGCCATGTTTGAGAAGACTCGGCAAGCCAAGTGAAATCCTAGTTGTGGCCGATACCTTTGTCATGTAACAGACACCTAAAGAGCTGCCCATTACACTGTAGGAGTGGTTGGCATTTGGAAAGGCATCCAGCCATGGATACCATGACAAACCAGACAGGAACTTGGTGTGGCTCTCTGGCTTACCAGTTTCAGCCAAACTGTCTGACCCATGCCGGCATGGAAAGCAGAGGCAAAATGATGATGTGTGTGTGTGTATATATATATATATCATCATCGTTTAGCGTCTGCTTTCCATGCTGGCATGGGTTGGACGGTTCAACTGGGGTCTGGGAAGTCAGAAGGCTGCACCAGGCCCAGTCTGATCTGGCAACGTTTCTACGGCTGGATGCCCTTCCTAACGCCAACAACTCCATGAGTGTAGTGGGTACTATATATATTATTTATTTATTTATGTCTATATATATATATATTTTTATTTATTTATACTTATGGCTGTGTGGTATGAAGCTTACTTCCCAACCGCATGATTCCGGGTTTAGTCCCACTGTGGCACCTTGGGCACGTGTCTTCTACTATAGCCTCAGGCTGACCAAAGCCTTGAGAGTTGTTTGGGTCAACAGAAACTGAAAGAAGCCCATCGTATATATATATGTGTGTGTGTGTGTGTGTGTATGTATATATCATCATCATCATTTAGCGTCCGTTTTCCATGCTAGCATGGGTTGGACGGTTTAACTGGGGTCTGTGAAGCCTGAAGGCTTCATCAGGCCCAGTCAGATTTGGCAGTGTTTCTACGGCTGGTTGCCCTTCCTAACGCCAACCACTCCGTGAGTGTAGTGGGTGCTTTTTACGTGCCACCTGCACAGGTGCCAGACAGAGCTGGCAAACAGCCACGAACAGATGGTGTTTTTACGTGCCACCGGCACGGGGGCCAGGCCAGGCTGGCAACGGACATGAACAGATGGTGCTTTTATGTGCTACCGGCACGGGGGCCAGGCAAGGCTGGCAACAGACACGAGCGGATGGTGCTTTTACATGCCAACAGCACGGGAGCCAGGCGAGGCTGGCAACGGACACGAACGGATGGTGCTTTTATGTGCTACCGGCACGGGGGCCAGGCGAGGCTGGCAACGGACACGAGCGGATGGTGCTTTTACATGCCAACGGCACGGGGCCAGGCGAGGCTGGCAACGGACACGAACGGATGGTGCTTTTACGTGCTACCAGCACGGGGGCCAGGCGGGGCTGGCAATGGACACGAGCGGATGGTGCTTTTACGTGCCAACGGCACGGGGGCCAGGCAAGGCTGGCAACGGACAAACGATCGGATGGTTCGCTTAACCACAGCTGCAATTTCCACTGATGTTGATTTGGTTTGATTTTGACTGTTCTCACTGGTCTTGCCGGGTCTTCTCACACACAGCATACTTCCATAGGTCTCGGTCTCTAGTCATTTCCTTGGTGAGACCTAAAGTTCGAAGGTCGTGCTTCACCACCTCGTCCCAGGTTTTCCTGGGTCTACCTCTTCCACAGATTCCCTCAATTGCTAGGGTGTAGCACTTTTGCACACAACTATCTTCACCCACTCTCGTCACATGCTCATACCAGCGCAGACGTCTCTCTTGCTTCTTAGGTTCAACTTTTCTCTCACTGACATTACACATCCATCGGAGCATACTAGCTTCATTTCTTGCGAGCTTACGCATATCCTCAGCAGTCACAGCCCATGTTTCACTACCATGTAGCATGGCTGTACGTACACATGCATCATACAGTCTGCCTTTTACTCTGAGCGAGAGGCCTTTTGTCACCAGCATATATATATATATATATATATATATATATATTATATATATATATATATATACTTATTTATTTGTGTATATGTGTTTGTTCCCCACCCCTGCTTGTCAACTGGTGCTGGTGTGTTCATGTCCCCGTAACTTAGTGGTTCAACAAAAGAGGACAATAGAATAAATCCTGGGGTTGATACATTTGACTAAAAATTCTTCAAGGCAGTGCCCTAGCATGGCCACAGTGTAATGACTGAAACAGGTAAACAATAAAAGATAAATATACACACACACATCACATGCTTATATAAGTATAATCTTATCTCTTGTACACAAGACTGGATTCCGCTTATTCCTAGTTTTCCTTTCAGTTCATTCGTACTCTGACATTGTTGCATACTAGCATTATACGTCCGGTGGAGCTTTTTTTTTTTTTGCTTTTTTTGTCCCCGTTAACAGGGGTTGCTGGATCTACCTTACTCTTACAGCAACCATTTTCACATCATCCTGCCATCTTGCCCGGTTTTGGGTGACCTCCCTCCTCAAGCCAATCCTCCTAATCTCCTCCCACGTTTTCTTTGGTCAACATTGCTTTCATGGTTCATTCACTTTAAACTCAAGCACCCTCCTCAGAACATGATCCTCATCTATCCTCAACAAATGTCCTTACCACCACACTCCACTCGCCCTTACCAGCTATTCCTCCAACCCCAGCATCCCCATCAAGTCCTCAGCCCTCCTTTTATCCAATAGTTTCACGCCACACATTGCTCTCTTGGTCCTTCTAGCTTACTTGTCTCATTTCCATTTAGATTTTTCAATTCTTTACATTCAACACCGTTTTCTCATTACCATACAACACAACACTTCTAAAACATGTATCATGTATCACTGCCTTTAGTCGACCCCAGGACTTATTTTTTGTAAGTCTAGTACTTATTCTATCGGTCTCTTTTGCCGAAACGCTAAGTTACGGGGATGTAAACACACCAACATCGGTTGTCAAGTGATGTTGGGGTGGGGACCAACACAGACACACAAACACACACATATATACATATACATATATACGACAGGCTTCTTTCAGTTTCCGTCTACCAAATCCACTCACAAGGCTTTCGTCGGCCTGAGGCAAAGTGCCATGCAGTGGGAATGAACTCCGAACCATGTGGTTGGTAAGCAAGCTACTTACCACACAGCCATTCCTGTATATATACACATACATACATACATATAATATTTTAGATGAAAATGGGAAAGTTGTAACATCACTTGCAGGATTTAAACACGGCATCCGCTGTGGACTATGTAGCTATGCTAACCACTTTGCCAAATTGGTCACCTAAATTATGTAGCCCTGATGATGTGTGTGTATAAGGACATTTTATAGTCTGGTCAACTAGAGCAATATGTGTGTATATATATTTATAATGTGTGTATGTATATAAATAGATGAGTGTATTTTTACCTTGTTAACAATTAACACAGAAAAAATAAATAAATAGTTACCAGGGTAGCAAAAATCTCACAAGTAAAGAGGTTGTAACTCCTTGTTTATAAAGGTAGAAACTTCGTGTTTACGTGGAATTTTTTCTATAATATATGAATAAATAAATGGAGTTTAACTCAGGTATAAATCAAAGACCACAATGAACAATTTCATTTAGAATGGTTGATTCTCTCAATCTCGATACCTTATGACAAAGGCAAGGAATTCTCTGTAATTCTGAGCTATTTTTCATTATTTTTTCTAAAAATCCTCTAGTAAACATGGTTATAGAGCGAATATGCAGATGTAAACATTGGCAAAAACACACCTTTAGTGCATATAAGTAGTCTCTATTATTATATATAATTTAAACATTAATTTCCTTTATATTTAACATTCACTATTAATATCCCTACTCTTTCTGTTAGCTACTTATGACGTTATATCATATAACGTTTTTTTAAACAATATTAATGCTAAAATGTCTTATTGACGAGTTTCGTTTTTTCACTTTCCTGAAGAGAAGATTGCATTGTTTATACCATTTATTCTTTTGAATAATATCAGTGGAATTTTCGAAACATGTGTCGAAAGTAAAAATATTTGATTTTACCTGCGTTAAACTCCATTTATTTATTCATATATATATATATATATATATATATATATATATATATATGTGTGTGTGTGTGTGTGTATATGTATAGCAAGGTAGCTGTTTCCGTCTCTCTGTCACACTCTAATATTTCATCCTCCAACACAAGTTCCCCTCCTCAAATGCCCCTGCTCCTCTCAAAATTCTTTGTCTTGCAAGTTACTTGGTGACCCTGCCAGTGCTGGTGTCATGTAAAAAGCTTCCTGTCCAAACTGTAAAGTGGTTGGCATTTGGAAGGGCATCCAGCTGTAAAAATCATGCCAAAACTAACCTTGCCTGTGTGCTAGTACCACATAAAAAGCACTTTGCAGAGTGGTTGGTGTTAGGAAGGGCATCCAGCCATAAAAACCCTGCCAAAACAGACACTGAAGCCTGGTGTAGTCTTCTACCTGTCCAGCTCCGATCAACCATCCTACCCATGCATACGTGGAAGATAGACATGATATGATGATGAGGTGGAGGACGACAATGATGAGAGAATCCATCATATTCTTTTAATCTTTTACTTGTTTCAGTCAAAACAATTGACCCCAGGACTTATTCTCTCGGTCTATTCTGCCAAACTGCTAAGTTACAGGGATGTAAACAGACCAACATCAGTTGTCAAACAACGGAGGGGGGACAAACACAGTTACAAATATATATATATGATACATATACGACAGGCTTCTTTCAGTTTTCTCTACCAAATCCACTCACAAGGATTTGGTTGGCCCAAGGCTATAGAAGAAGACACTTGCCCAAGGTGCCATGCAGTGGGACTGAACCTGGAACCATATGGTTGAGAAACAAGCTACTTACCACACAGCCACTACACAACAGTATGCCCTCCTAATTTGAGGGCTTTTGTGTTGTGGGTACTTAGTAACCTCACCAGTGCTGGTGCCACAAAATATAAATGATGGGAAGATGACTCTGAACAGAACATGTTTCAGTCATTGGACTGTGGCCATGCTGGAGCAGTGTCTTGAAGGGTTTAGCTGAAAAAAACCAATCCCCAGTACTTGTTTTTTTATGTCTGGTGTATTTTGTTTTTGTTGATCTCGTTTGCTGAACCACTAGTTTATAGGGACATAAACAAACCAACACCAGTTAAGTGGTGGGTGTTGAGGGACAAACACACATACATACGCACGCACACACACACACACACGTGTTGTCCAAGGTGCCACACAGTATGCATATTTATATGCACGTGTTTCCATATATATATATATATACACACACACACACACACAGTAGAAGTCACTTATGTTGATCACTTTGAGATGGAAGGTTTTAATTACCAATAATCAATAACATTCTTCAGTGAATATAATGTCTCGAATTTTTTTTAATTTATTTTTTATCTATTTTATTTTATTTTTACTTTTTTGTACCTTTGAATTTCGATAACAGTATAACGAGCTCCTTCATTCCATAATAAACAGATTATACTTTACATACATACAGACAGACACACAAGCAGACATACATAGATACATGCATACATACAGACAGATAGACACACAAGCAGACATACATACATACATATATGCATGCATACATACATACATACATACATGCATACATAGAGACAGACACAAGCAGACATACATAGATGCATGCATACATTTATACATACATACATGCATGCATGCATACATACATAGACAGACACAAGTAGACATACATACATGCATACATACATACAAGCAGACATGTTTCTGAAGACCCAGAACTTGTTTCATTCTGTTGCCATCATCTTCATCTCTAAACTCCCTATTTTCTTTTTTTCAACAGTGGCAAAAAGAAATGGAAGAAATACTAACAATAGCATCAGGTGACAGTGACCACTGGGTTTCGACTGTTGCAGAAATTCTACAGACATTCCCAGAGACAGGTGCCCTCAAACTTGATCTGGAGAACAACAGCGCATTTGCTGAAATTCTTGCAGACTTGAAGAAAGTCGGTTAGTATGTCCCTCCGCATAGTCATTTAAGTACATGTAAGTGTCCCCGGTGTTGGTTTGTTTGTGTTCTGTTGGTTGTTGTCGGTATATTCCTGTGTCCTCGCAGGTGACTTGTTGAGCAGAATCTGTCTGTCAGTCACTACCTCTGCGAAACACTTCTTCGTCTGGCCGTAGCTGTGTGGAATTTGGTTGGCCATTATGAGCTGTTGACCCAGCTGGATCTGCAGTGAAGAGAACGCAGTAAGCAGGGCCTAACTAAGAAAATCAACCCATACAAATGGAATGAGGGTTTGGTTGTTGTAATAAACAGCTCGTGTACTAGGCTTACAAAGAATGGGTCCTGGGGTCCTGGCTTAGGAATGGCTGTGTGGTAAATAGCTTGCTTACCAATCACATGGTTCTGGGTTCAGTCCCTCTGCGTGGCACCTTGGGCAAGTGTCTTCTACTATAGCCTTGAGCTGACCAAAGCCTTGTGAGTAGATTTGGTAGACGGAAACTGAAAGAAGCTCGTCGTTTATATGTATATATATGTGTGTTTGCCCCCCCCCCCCAACTTCACTTGACAACCGATGCTGGTGTGTTTACATCCCCGTAACTTAGCGGTTCGGCAAAAGCGACTAATAGAATAAGTACTAGGCTTACAAAGAATAAGTCCTGGGGTCGATATGTTCGACTAAAGGTGGTACTCCAGCATGGCCACAGTCAAATGACTGAAACAAGTAAAAGAGTAAGGATCAAACTTTATCATATTTGCATATAGGCACAAGCATGGCTTTGTGGTAAGAAATTTGCTTCCCAACATCATGGTTCCAGTTTCAGTTCCACATTGAGAGACCTTGGGTTAGTATCTTCTATATCCTTGGACCAACCCAAGCCTCTGTGTGTTTCTTTTCTGTCGATGTATCTCCTTGTCTTGACATTATGTGATTAGTTGTAATATGATTTTCACTATCATAGAACCCATTCATTCGAAATATTCTGTGGAAACCTGTCCAGCCATGGGGAGAAGGTTCCCTTGCCTGGAAAGAGGTGAGAGTTGGTGATAGCAAGGGCATCCAACTGTAGGAAAGAGTCTGCCTCAATAAACTCCATGAAGACATGGAAAAATGGACATTAGAAATGTGATACTGATGATCATTTGGCATCTATGGTTGCAAGTTGTAAGTCCAACCATTTGGTGTCAACCACAGGTCTGTTGCTCTGTACATAGCATCATCTTTGTTTTAACATCCACCATGCCAGTGGTACGTAATAAAGCACCCAGCACACTCTGTTTAAGTAGTTTGCATCAGGAAGGGCATCCAGCTGTAGAAACCATGCCACAGGAGACGTTTGCAGTCAGGACAGCTCCCTGCTATCCAGCTCCATGTCAAACTGTCCGACCCATGCCAGCATGGAAAGCATACGTTAAACGATGATGATTTTCCATGCTTGCAGTGTATTTCAAAGGAAATTATTATTATTTTTTTTTTGGCCACAAGGGCCCAAGACTTGAATACAATATCAAAGGGTGGGTTACAGCACACAAAACGAAAACAGGTGGCGTTTACAGTGATCAAAGGGAGATACTACCACACTAAAAGATATATCATTCAACCATGATAGTGGTTGAATATATTCTCAAGTCCACCATTTCGTCAATCGCAGTAGCTTCCAAGCTTCACCACTAATTCAGTTCTCAACTAAATTGCAAACTGTTAACAGTTTTAAAGAGGACACTTCCTCAGCTACATTTTGGCATAAATAGTTTGAGATTTGGTTCAGTAGAAAAAAAGTTACATCAAAATAGCTACGACCTTAAGGGGGGCAGTAAGGCTCCTATTCACCCTCAATTAAGATAAACTTTTTAATTTTAAAATTAAGGAAGGAATTACAACCGTGTTTCGTGGTCTGCTACCACAACAGCTCCTTTATAGGATCCAGTTAGCTCAAGACATCATCAGACGGAACCACGTCCAGTTTCGGCCCCTACTCCTCTACCGTTTTGACGTGGCTGGCCCCCACCTTTCGGAGGTGTCTTCAGTTCTGGTGTTGGGTGCATGTCTTCTTTCTTCTGTTCCCTGGCCTCTTCGATGTATCGTCAGCGAGTGTCAGCTGGTGACTGACTGACTTGTCAATTTCTTCCCTTTAAATACCTGCTGCTAGGCTCCAGCAGGCAGCCCCAGCAAGTTGTCACGTGACACTGTCTCACCTTAACTGACTAGTGAAGAAGTATCCCTTTCTCAGGCTTAAATGATAAAAAAATGCATGAGGAATTCAGAATCACTAGTCGCATTGAACAAAATTTAGTAGAAGAGTTATGAGGACACTTATCTGTCTACGTTCAGATAAATTTCTTCTAACATGAGACATCAATTGCATCACTCTGATTAGTGTCACCAGTGTTATTTTGAGTGTTTCAACGTAGGGAGAAGGGGTCTTGTGGAAAGGTCAATGGGCACTGCTTTACTTTATGTAGCCAGATCATAATCAAAAGGAATTGAGGAACTTAAAATGGTTTTTTTGTTTGTTATTTCTTGTATTCAGTACGGAAGAATGTCGATAACCGAATGTTGCCGATAGAATGTCAGTTCCTGAACAAGACAGCTCTGCTTTCTGTGGCCGGCCAATTACCTCAACCTGTGAAACATTTTGCCCTGAAACGAAAACCCAAGTCTGCTACCTTAAGGGCAGAGTTGCTGCAGAAATGTAAGTTTAAATTTATTTTCCAATTTTAAAAGTGTGTGTGTGTGTGTGTACTCATACATATATATAAATACATACATACATACATACATATATAAATATATATATAGAGAGAGAGACTTTGGGCGCAGGAGTGGCTGTGTGGTAAGTAGCTTGCTTACCAACCACATGATTCCGGGTTCAGTCCCACTGCCTCGCATCTTGGGCAAGTGTCTTCTGCTATAGCCTTGGGCCGACCAATGCCTTGTGAGTGGATTTGGTAGATGGAAACTGAGAGAAGCCTGTCGTATATATATATTTATGTGTGTGTATATGTTTTGTGTCTGTTTGTCCCCCTAGCATTGCTTGACAACCGATGCTGGTGTGTTTATGTCCCCGTCACTTAGCGGTTCGGCAAAAGAGACCGATAGAATAAGTACTGGGCTTACAAAGAATAAGTCCCGGGGTCGATTTGCTCGACTAAAGGCGGTGCTCCAGCATGGCCGCAGTCAAATGACTGAAACAAGTAAAAGAGTATATGTGTGTATTTATGTGTGTGTGTATATATATATATATATATATATATATAGGCAATTATGCAGATAAACAAATTAGATACATCAAATATATTTGATGTATCTAATTTGTTTATCTGCATAATTGCCTATATATATGTATGTATATATGTGTGTGTGTGTATATATATATTCAGCTGTAAATGAGTAACCCTGTAACAGACTGGGGTCCTATCCAGGGGTAATACCATGGAAACTGGGTAACCAGCCTGATGAGATTTAGGATTCAAGAGTAGTGTCCTAGTGACTGACTGATTATCTTCAGATATTTCATCCAACAGTGGAATACCTGAAGATTTTGCTACTATCCTTGTCAGGTAAAATGATGGCGTAAGGCTCTATTGTTAGTTCTGGCACTCCTTTTGATAGTTTGAGACTGTGAATACCTCTTATTTCCAAGTGTCTCTGCTTGGTTACAGGAAAAATATCTTTACCTTACGAGGACACAAACCATAGAAGTTATTGGGACAAGCGAATCTAGATTCTTGCCTTCAGTCATGAATTACTTCCCTTCCCCATCACTGCTTGACATCTAACTGCAAAACAGGGGTCATCAGGTGCTCTTTCTTAACTGTATCAACAATGCCTTTTGTGCTTAGTCTAGTGCAAATGTGTTTAGAACTTGTTTATCTTCCTCTGTACCAGTTCCAATATCTTGATTCTCAGCCCCTGTGGTAGACTCTCCTTTTGTAAAGGACAGGTGAGGGTTCTGCCGTTTTTTGTTGAACAACATGCACAGAATGATTTGTTTCTAGTGATCAAATGTTTGTGTTATATCTTAGCTTTTTCCTTCCATCAAATCGACATTACCTGTACAGGTGAAGAAATGTGCCTTACATTAGCTGTTGAAGTGATTGTAGAGCAATGGGAATTGAAGTATTTTCCTCAAAACTCCACTCACTACCTGTTCCAGGAAGCAGAATCACAATCTTGCAATCTTTGAGTTTAGCACCCTAACCACTACGCCAGGCTCCTCTGTACTACCCTACATATTAGAAAAAGATAGTCTTGTTAAATAATCACACACGAAGTGTTCTGAGATAACTGTTGGACATAAGAAGCATCGGATGTGGCGTGCAAGAGAGACGTTTGCGCTGGTATGGTCATATACTATGGATGGATGAGGAAAGATGTGTGATGAAGTGCCACTCACAAACAGTTGAAGGAATCCGAGGTAGAGGTAGACCCAGGAAGACATGGGATGAGGTGGTCAAGCCTGACCTTTGAACGTTGGGCCTCACTGAGGCGATGACGAAAGACCAAGACCTCTGGACATATGCTGTGACTGCAAAGACCTGACAAATAAAGTGAGTCCATGGCATATCCTACACCAGCTTGACATAACCAGTCCCAGCCCATTCAAAGTACCTTGGATCGTAGGGCGACCTGCTGTGCTTGAGGAGACCTATTGAGTTAAGTACAGCAACAGCAGAGATAGACTGTTTGACAGGTCAACAGGGAAGACCCAAGAATATAGCAACAAATGATGAATGCAGCAACAGTGCATGACCCCACATTTGATCTGGCCTCTGTGTGTGTGTGTGTGTGTTTTTGCCTCCAGTACTAAAAAGTACCTATTTCTTTATTACCCACAAGGGGCTAAACATAGAGGGGACAAACAAGGACAGACATAGGTATTAAGTCGATTACATCGACCCCAATGCATAACTGGTACTTAATTTATCAACCCCGAAAGGATGAAAGGCAAAGTTGACCTTGGCAAAATTTGAACTCACAACGTAACGGCAGATGAAATACCGCTAAGCATTTCGACCAGCGTGCTAACGTTTCTGCCAGCTCGAGTACCGTCACAGGTATCACAGATATCTTAGTAGCCATGACAAATTTTCACTATTCGAACTGCTACTCCTCATTGTCTCATTCCTCCTTTTGACACACACACATATATATATACACACACAGACAGACACACACACAAAAAAAAAAAATGGAACAAGAACCTAACAGGCGACAACAAAATATTCAGACAGTCACACGATACATAAAAGGACAGGAAAAAACATGGATGGGTCATTCGGAGCTTTCTCTCGTCAGTCGAGTTCCAGATCATCGTTGCAGTTTTGGCCAGTTACAGACATTTAAACGATGACGATGATATTTATATATATATATAAAATTCAAATTTACAGAAAACAGAAGACGAATACAGGTGAAGAAACAACAAGCAAGTCTGTTTGTTAAACATTAAGGAAGAATGGAAAAGTCTTTGACATTTCAAACCTATGCTCTTGAACAGAAAGGATTTAGAGGGGAAAAAATAGAGTGAAAATGAAAAAAAATGTTCAGGAATTAATGTTTCAACATTAAGAAATGTGTGTGTGTGTGTGTGTGTGTACATATATATATATATGTATATATATATATCTGTAAAAATAATATGTGACAATTACTCAGTAGCCAAGATAAAACTCTGAGTTTCGGATGCTGAGGTGGAAATCCACACCACCATCTCTTCAGTTATCTGGCCATCTGAAAAATGCTATGAAGAAAGACCATTATCTTTCATAGCGTTTTTCAGATGGCCGGATAACTGAAGAGATGGTGGTGTGGATTTGCACCTTAGCATCCAAAACTCAGAGTTTTATCTTGGCTACCGAGTAATTGTCACATATTACATTTACAGATAAATTCCTCTATTTACATAATATAGAGGTCTCTTTCTTTCTTTTGTTATCTTACCGTTTTTACCAATATATACATATACGGAAATTTAAACAATATTGAACACACATACACAAGATATGTGTTTTGCCAGTTCATATATGTGAATTTGATATTGTAAATCCCCCAACCCCCTGGGCTGCTTCTCATTTATACAGAAACTTAAGTTCTGGTTCTTCTTCTTTTGTAGCCACTGAAGTTGCCAACAACCGTAAAAATAATGTGAATAATACAGTTCCTGTCAAAGTGAGGAATTTTTCCAAAAAACTCGATGATCCAAGTGAGTATATAGTTTTATTACCTCTGCCGTGGCAAAGACGGTTTTTTTCAGTCGTGTTTGTTTGTCCATGGACAAGATATCTCAAGAGCCACTAGATGGATTCAGATGAAACTTTCAAGGATCTTTGGCCTTGTGACTGGCATAAACTGATTAGACTTTGAGATCGATCTGGTACCAGACAAGGATTCTGGATTATTTGTTATATTTACTTTATATGAGTGAGATCCATTCGAGCGTGATCGTTACCGCATCGCCTTACTAGCACTTGTGCTGGTGGCACATGAAACATTCAAGCGAGGTCGTCACCAATGCCGTTGGACTGGCTCTTGTGCAGGTGGCACGTAAAAAGCACCATTGCCAGTACCACCAAACTGGCCCTCGTGCCAGTGGCACGTAAAAGCACCCACTACACTCTCGGAGTGGTTGGCGTTAGGAAGGGCATCCAGCTGTAGAAACTCTGCCAGATCAGATTGGAGTCTGGTTCGCCAGACCCTGGTCGAACCGTCCAACCCATGCTAGCAGGGAAAGCAGATGTTAAATGATGATGATTACAATCTTACGTTAACTTTCAAGTCTTTCTCAATTATCTCCCTTTAGGCTGTAACTATTTTGAATGGTGAATTTGTTAACTTTGGTTTGTATTGCATAAGGATAAACTATTTATTACTGTTACTAAATTTTCTACAGCCACCTTCACATTCTACATCTACCAGTGGGATCGATCAGGTACCAGACAAGGATTCTGGATAATTTTTCTGTTTTTTTTACTTAATTTTTGAGAGCGGTTGGGTTCCTCGTTTGTGAGAGCAATCGAGTTTATTTCAGATATTCCCATTTTAAAAATCATCTCCAGGTAATCGTTGAGAGAACGTTAGTGTTGCCTTGGCGGAGGTCTGCGCTCTCTGGGAGCTTTTTTTTTTTTTTTTTTTGTTGTTGTTTATCATCATCATTATTATTATGCTAGTGCATGCTGATTTTAATTAGCTGGTATATCTTTCTTAAGATTCTTGCAGCATATTGGATGGTACTTTTCTGCAGGTCAACAGTGAGAGTTTCAGTTCCAATTTCTTTCAGTCTTTTAGATAGCATTTTGGATGTTGCGCCAAGTGCACCAGTATTATTATTATTATTATTATCATTATTATTATTAAGGCAGTGAGCTGGCAGAATCGTTAGCACACCGGGCGAAATACCTAGTGGTATTTCATCTGTCTTCAGGTTCCGAGTTCAAATGCCGGTGGGGTCGGCTTCACCTTTCATCCTTTCAGGGGTTGATAAATTAAGTACCTGTTTCTTTATTACCCACAAGGGGCTAAACATAGAGGGGACAAACAAGGACAGACATAGGTATCAAGTCAATTACACCGACCCCAGTGTGTAACTGGTACTTAATTTACTGACCCCGAAAGGACGAAAGGCAAAGTCAACCTCGATGGAATTTGAACTCACAATGTAACAGCAGCCGAATTACCGCTAAGCATTTCGCCTGACGTGCTAACGATTCTGCCAGCTCGCCACTAATAAATTAAGTACCAGTTACACACTGGGGTCGATGTAATCGACTTAATTTCTTCCCCTAAATTCGAGGCCTTGTGCTTCCAGTAGAAAGGATTATTAAGGTAGCAAGTTGGCAGAATCGTAGGTATGTTGGACCAAACGCTGCTGCGTTCTAAGTTCAAATTCCACAGCAGTCGACTTTGCTTTTCGTCCTTTTGGAGTCAGTAAATTAAGTGCTAGTTCCCTCCCCACAAATTGCAGCCTTGTAGAAGAGATTATTATTATTATTTTCTTTTCCTGTGTCTTCATTTTTATGTATGATTTTTTTCTTTTTTTTTTCTTTCTGTGTACTTTAGCATTTGCAAAGACCACACCAACCAATAACCGAAGTCCTTCCTCAGCCAATCCCCTGACAGTTGCGGGAACCCCTGGCACTCCTTCCACGCCGACTTCTACAACAGCATCAACAAGCAACTGCTTCCTCTCTGCTAGCACTGGTCTCAGTCGGAGCAGCAGCCTCACTCCTCGTGCCACTGCCTCGACGGGAAGTCTACGAGGCAAAGAAGGTGGCATCAAGGTAAGTTCATTGAACAACTTGTTATCTAGTTCTGCCCCACTGCCCAAAGGAGTAGGATGCTCTACCGAACAGTACATTGGACTACTACCTGCTCGTTATGGGTAGCATGTGTAAGTTTCCTGACCCACATCAGGTGTGCTGATACGTTTCTGGTTTTTAGATACTCTTTTACTCTTTTACTTGTTTCAGTCATTTGACTGCGGCCATGCTGGAGCACCGCCTTTAGTCGAGCAAATCGACCCCGGGACTTATTCTTTGTAAGTCCAGTACTTATTCTATCGGTCTCTTTTGCCGAACCGCTAAGTGACGGGGACGTAAACACACCAGCATCGGTTGTCAAGCAATGCTAGGGGGACAAACACAGACGCACAAACACATACACACACACACACACACACACATATATATATATATATATATATATATATATATATATATATACATATATATGACAGGCTTCTTTCAGTTTCCGTCTACCAAATCCACTCACAAGGCATTGGTCGGCCCGAGGCTATAGCAGAAGACACTTGCCCAAGATGCCACGCAGTGGGACTGAACCCTGAACCATGTGGTTGGTAAGCAAGCTACTTACCACACAGCCACTCCTGCGCCTATGTTGGGCAAGTGTCCTCTACTATAATCCCAGGTCGCCGATCAAAGCCTCATGAGTGGATTTAGTAGACGGAAACTGAATGAAGCCTGTCATAGGTGGGATGTGCATGTATCATCATCATCATTTGACGTTTGTCATCCATGCTGGCATGGGTTGGATGGTTTGACCAGAGCTGGCAAGCTGAGGGGCTGCACTAAACTCCAGTCTGATTTGGCTTGGTCTCTGGACGCCCTAACGCCAACCATTTCACAGAGTATGCTGAGTGCTTGTATGTGGCACCACACAGGCGCTTTTACATGATGTTGCATGGGCACTTTTGCATGAATATATGTATTTATATATGTAAATATAGGATAGTGGTACAACAATGCACCTATATTTACAATATATGACGCTTCACTCCATATTTAGGTCCTAGATTATCCACATCTGGGTTGTACATTTATTTAATGTTCTTCCTACAGGTAAAATGAAAATTTTTATGTTCATCACCTGCAAACTTTTTTGCCAGTATTTATATATATATATATAGAGAGAGAGAGAGAGATAGATACATTCAAAATGTGGCCATGTGTGTACCGTTGGCGATTTTTTTTTTTTTCCTCCATCTTCCCTTCTTTGGATCTTTCCTTTTCCTATGTTTCTGACGAAGAGCTCCGCTCGAAACGTTAAACCCTCCTTCTTTCCTTAGCGGCCAATAACACTATACTTGTTCTACGTCCTCGCGTTGTTGTGTTTTCATGTTTGGATTAACTTTATATATAGATACATATATATATATATATATATATAGTGAAGCTTTACTATAGCATCGTACATTATTGTTGGCGGGTCATAGTGCTAGTCAAACATAAATTGTAAACAGAACACAAAGGATATCACGGTACACGTGTTTCAAGCTTTATAAACAATCTGTTATTACGTCAGCATATTAAACAGATATATAGACAGATTGTTTATAAAGCTTAAAATAAGTGTACTGCAATATCCTTTGTGTTCTGTTTTCAATTTATGTTTGATATATATATATATGCCAATGTGGCCAATGCCAGTGTTGTGTAACCAGTACCTGTGCTGGTGGCATGTAAAAGGCACCTTTCGAGTGCTGCGCCTCACAGCAGCAATGGCAAATGACTGAGAATCTTGGCAGTATGCTGTGCTTGAGAAGGAAGACCCATCAAGCCAAATGAAATCATAGTCGTGGCAGATACTGGTGTCACACAAATGGCACCAGTTCTGGTGGCACGTAAAAGCACCCATTACACTCTCAGAGTGGTTGGCGTTAGGAAGGGCATCCAGCTGTAGAAACTATGCCAAATCAGACTGGAGTCTGGTGCAGCCCCACAGCTTATCAGTTCTGGTCAAACCCATGCCAGCTTGGACAAATGGATGCTAAATGATGATGATGATATATACATACATACATTATTATTATTATTATTATGGCTGCCCCCTCGTTAACGAGTATGGCCATTGCACGAAGCTTAATTGTTATTGGTGCTGTGATCAAATGTGACTTTTCAGCCCAGCTAAAGATCTACAATGTCTTGTACAAAATTGGCAACTAAAACCTTTACTGGTAATAGCCGGCTGTGGTTTTAACTGGGCTTCATGTACCTTTGCATGCATGCATGCATACATACATACATACATATGCACGCACACAAATTAGCAAATGTGCTGGTGGCACAAACACACCCCAGCATCATGCAAATGGCACCCATGCCAGTGGCACATAAACACCCGCACCCATTACACACTTGAAGTGGTTGGCATCAGGAAGGGCATCCAGCCATAGAAAACCATACCATATCAGACTGGAGTCTGGTGTAGCCTTCCAGTGTGCCGACCCATGCCAGCCAACACGGACAACAGACGTTAAATGATGATGCTGATGAGATATGTATATATATGTGTGTGTATAGTTCTAATACTTTGGTCCAATTTCAGCTTATAGAAATTGCCGAACAACCTGTTGGGGCAAAAGAAGCGAAACGACGGAAGAAGATTGCCGGTGAGTTGGACATTATTTGGTTATTGTTGTAGCTTTATAACCTAAGTCAGCCTTCATCCAACAAATCTATGATCAATTCTGTTCCACCCACGACCATCCCATTTTCACATAGTTCATAGTTCATCCATGAAACGGAATAGACAGATGGTTGTGGATGCCACGCCTGACCCGACCATCCGTTACCTCTTCTCGCACTCTTGTGAAACTATCCCCTTGTACCTCTGCCCCCTGATCTATTGTCTGTTTCCACTTTTGGGTCTGCCTTCTAGTACCTTAAGGCTTCACTCTGTTACTCTGATCCTATCAATTTTATGAAGAATATAAAAAAAAAAGGCCCAGTACACACTGAAGTAGTTGGTGTTTAGTAATGGCATCCAGCTGTAGAGACCATTTCAAAACTGACATTGGAACTCAACTCAGCCCTGCAGTTCTCTGTCCAGCCCCTGCCAGCATGGAAAAAGGGACATGAAATGATGACGGTTCAGGATCCTCTTGAGCAAATGCAGTTCCCTTAGCATTCTGAGTTCTCATAACATTGGGATTTGACTTTGCTTTGTAACCCAGATACCAGTGATATACTGGTGTCTTTACAACCAACTATGCCCTTGCTTCCCTCTAAAATGTTTAACCCTTTGTGTCTGTCAATTCAAATTCTACAAGGGCTCTGCTTTAGACTATACCAAAACTGACATTGGAACTCAACTCAACCCTGCAGTTCTCTGTCCAGCCCATAAGCATGGAAAAAGGGACATGAAATGATGACGGTTCAGTACTGAAATAAGGATCCTATTAAGCAAATGCAATTCCCTTCGCATTCTGACTTCTCATTACATTGGGATTTGACTTCGCTTTGTAACCCAGATATCAGTGATATACTGGTGCTTTTACAACCAACTATGCCCTTGCTTCCCTCTAAAATGTTTGACCCTTTGTGTCTGTCAATTCAAATTCTGCAAGGGCTCTGCTTTGTCTTTCATCCTTCTGAGATTAACTAAGTACCAGTGATTTTCTTATTATTAAGGTTGTGAGCTGGCAGAATCATTAGCACACTGGACAAAATGCTTAGCAATATTTCACCCGTCGCTACATTCAGAGTTCAAATCCCGCCATGGTCGAGTTCACTTTTCATCCTTTCAGGGTCGATAAATTAAGTACCAGTGAAACACTGGGGGCAATGTAATCTATTAGTTTCCCACCCACTCAGCCACCATCACCACCAATTCCAGGCTTTGTACCTTTAGTGGAAAGTATTATTAATGATAATAATTCCTTAGCATTGTTTCGCAACCAATTCTTGTTGGTAAGAATAAAGTTTCTAAAATAGAGAAATTCCAAGGATTGTTTTGGTTGAATAGTAGACCATCTGTCATGTTTACTTCAGATGCGGGTTCGAGTCCAAAGGGTAGCCTTCAAAACCCTTTCTATCAAAAGGGTTTTCCAACCCAGTATTTACATGCTATTCTTTATAGCTTCACCAACTTCAAGTTCAACCTTTCAAAATAAATTATTTCCAGGCGCAGTAGTGGCTGTGTGGTAACTAGCTTGCTTACCATTCACATGGTTCCAGGTTCATTCCCACTGCATGGCACCTTGGGCAAGTGTCTTCTACTATATATATATATATATATATATATATATATACACACACATATATATATATATATATACACACATATATACAACAGGCCTCATTCAGTTTCCGTCTACCAAATCCACTCACAAGGCTTTGGTCGGCCCGAGGCTATAGCAGAAGACACTTGCCCAAGGTGCCACGCTGCGGGACTGAACCCGGAACCATGTGGTTGGTAAGCAAGCTACTTACCACACAAAAAGTTGAATTTGAAGTTGGGGAAGCTATATATTTATATTTTATAACTTTGTTTTGCTATCATGTACATTAGATATAAAACTAACTGTAAAATTTAGAGAAACATTTCCTGTTGCTTTGCCATTGGAATTTATTATCTGAGCAAATGTTTTCTGTTTTCAGATCAAGAGGCTATTGGTCAACAGAAGAAAGAAAAGGAAACAGCAACAGCAGCGACATCTACTGTGGAAACCACAACGTCTTACACACCAGATTACGCTGTTGGTTTGGTCACACCTGCTCTAGCGGTGAGTTTTGTTTTAACAAATATCATTGATGGTAGCTGCATTGCCAATGCGAAAAAAAAGAATTATTCTATTTGCTTTTATGAAGAAATTTTACTTCTATAAAATCAACCACATCTATTTCTTTCATCTTCCCTTTCAAATGATATTCATGATTCACCACATCCCCCACCATGTTCACCACTTGCTGCATTCCGCTTAACCCCATCCCTATACATCTGCCACCCTTGTTTTGCACTTTTACGAACTTACTGACCCACCCATACCACTTCTCTTATATTCACCCGTTTTGTATAACTTAAGGGTGCTCCTATGGTTTCTGATTACAAATATCTTGGGTCATATATATCATCATCTGAAAAAGATTTTCTAACTAGAAAGGGTATGGCCTGGTCAGCCTGTAATGATATGCATAAGATCTGGTCATCAAATTTAAGTAGAGATTTCAAACTTAAAAATCTTCAAAGCCACAGTCGAACTAATTCTACTATATGGCTCAGAAACCTGGACGTTATCAAAGAAGCTTGAGAGGCGGTTGGATGGAACCTACACTCGCCTCCTTATGAGAGCTCAAAATCTCCCGTGGAAGCGTCATCCAACCAAAGTACAAATATATGGGAAATTACCACCTGTATCATCTCTTGTGAAAGGTAGGAGAGTCCAGGTTGCTGGACATTGTTGTAGAGCTGAAAACGAGGTAATTTCTACTCTTCTCCTCTGGAAGCCATCTGCTTACGATACCAGAGGGTGCACACTCTCCTACCCTGATGTAATCTCCAGGGATACAGGCATCCAGCAACAGGACCTCCGTAATGCAATGATGGACCGTGAAGTCTAGCGTAACATAGTAAATTCCATTGTCTCGACCACGGTCGAACAATGATGATGATGATCACTACCATCTTCATTCTTGTCCAACTGGGGTAGCCGTGTTTCTCCTTTGACGCCAAGACACCTCTTCCTGCTCTTATACTCTGACCCTTTAGCATTTAAACTGGCCATATCCGACCAAAATTTTCTATTTGTTTTATGTTCAAACTGACCAAATCCCAGCTTTCACACCTACCGTACAATGTTATTCTCCATTAAACAATCACATCGTCGAAATCTCAAGGATATGAGATAATGTATGACGAATTCAGAACAATGTGGATCAATAAGCATTACATTTGATAGAATAACCTGAACACTAAAGCACTAAGCCTTGCACCATCTGGCATAAAGCCACCACCATCTGCACTACTCCCCACCACCACTCGCTTGGGGTGGGGGGAGCTTCTCTTGCAGGTTACTTGGCAACTATCTTGGTATCAATGCCATGTAAAAAGCACCTGGGACACTATGAAGAGTTTGGTATTAGATAATCCATATACACATATGTATTAGATAATCCATATGAGAGAGAATACAGATGGTGATAATACTGAGGCAAAGTGGCTGAGTTCCTTTCGATTATTGGACCTCACGGTGGCAAAATTATTGGGTTCCTTTTCGAATGTTGGTCCTCAGCTGTTACAACCCAGGTTTCATTGCCAAGTAGCATAGCTGTTCGCACACTGGCATCATACAATCTGCCTTTCATTCTGAGGGAGAGGCCCTTTGTTGCCAGCAAAGGTAGGAGCCTGGTGCAGCCATCTGGTTCGCTAGCCCACAGTCAAACCGTCCAACCCATGCTAGCATGGAAAGCGGACGTTAAACGACGACGACGATGATGGTGATGATGATGATGATAAACTCTTTTATCTTCTTATTTTGATTATATCTTACTTTTTACTGGACCCACACATTGCTTTTTACCAATGTGATACCAGAAGAATTTTGAGCCTACTAAAGATAATCCATGAGTGGAGGTAGATAGATAACGTATATGTTTCATCAACTCGATATTTACTTAATATATCATGTGTTTCAAGGCAGTGTGTATACGTCTGTGTTTGTGCCCACCACCACCGTCACTTGACAACCGATGTTGGTGTGTTGGTGTAACTTAGCGGTTTGGCAAAAGAGACAGATAAAATAAACACTAGGATTACAAAAGAATAAATCTTGGGGTCGATTTGTTTCTACTAAAGGCGGTGCTCTAGCATGGCCGCGGTCAAATGACAAACAAATAAAAGAATATATAGAAATGCGTGTACATGTATGCATACATAGAATATAAAGAAACGCAGGAGGCATGAAATGAAAATATTTATTTCACCATTTGATATTCATAAGATTATTATCATTTTACAGCTAATAACCCACTATGTATAAATTTACTATGTGGCTTTTTGCCTGGTCCACTAAAGGAGCTTTTTTGTAAGTACCACTGGATTAGAAAATCCATCTATTGTGCATTATATATATATAACCATATGTGAATCGTCCCTCTGTTTCCGAAGGAGAGCATCTGCTCAAAACGTTAAACCATCTTTTTTTCCCTTACCTGAGTGAGTGTCTGCCAATACTTTACGTGTGCCACATCCTTGCGTTGTTTTTTTGTGTTTGTTCTTTTTGGGATTTACTATATATATGTGTGTGTGTATATTTGAAAGTGTTATTGGTGCAGGCATGGCTGTGTACTAAGAGGCTTGCTTCCTAACCACATGGTTGTGTTCAGTCCCACTGCATGGCACCTCGGGCCAACCAAAGCTTTGTGAGTAGATTTGATAGATGAAAACTGAAAGAAGCCCGTTGTGTATATATGTGTGTGTGTCTGTGTTGGTTCTCCCATCACCGCTTGATAACCGATGTTAGTGCATTTATGTCCCTA
>NC_043018.1:5757056-5879787 GCF_006345805.1 Octopus sinensis | reverse complement strand
GTGGCAGTGAGGTAAGAGTGGTGGTGGTAGTGGTGGCAGTGGTCGTCGTCGTCTTGGTTGTGTGGTGGTGTCAGTGGTAGTGATAGTGTTGGTGGCAATAATTGCCGCCCACTTCGTTATGTCGGTGACTGTATGCTGGTTGTGATAATGGTGGTGGTGGTGGTGGTGGTATGATGTAGGGGATGGTTGTGGTGATCATCGCCGTCGTCGTTGTCATCGTCTTAGCATCGTCATATTTATAGAGGTGAGATTGGTGACAACAGGTGAGAAGAAGCAGACAAGTTCACAGATTATAGAATGCACACGGAATTGGTATTTTACGAGGAAATGATTGACAGTTAAACCAAAGATTTAGCTTTGTGGCCTTTATCGGACTGTAAATTACTTTGGCTTTCCAAGTTTTATATATAGGCTTTATAATTCGTCTAGTGAAAGGAACAACGTAACTGCAAAGTAGGGTAAGGAAAACTATTAACATAAAAGGACAATTAGACATGGGACACATCTCGTCAGCTATGGAGTCTCAACATAGTTTCGGCATTTGGGGAGATTTTGCCCACAGTATCACTCTTCTGGATGTGCCGAGCGGTTATAAACATCACTGAGGTTGAGGACATTGCACAGAAGAAAATGTTAGAACTCGGAGGACTATAACATATGATGTGTGTGTGTGTGTGTCTTTTGTTGAAACTGAAACTGAGTTTGTCTCACGACTCGAAATCCACATCACAGCGACCCACAGGCGAATCTTTCAATGAAAAAAAACCATATCCTCTATAAGTATTGAGCAAGCCTTTCTCATTCGTTCAACATAAAGCAATACGTATATGTATGTGTATGGATTTATATATGTGTGTTTGTATGTATGTATGTATGTTACGTATGTATGTATGGATGGATGGATAGAAGGATAGACAGACATAGATAGATAGATAGACAGATAGGTAAAGTGTATTTATGCATTGATGTATACATATGTGATTATACAGACATATACACACACATATACATGCATATATAATATTTATATATGTATAGAGAGAGGGAAATACATACATATATGTACGAGGGGCGTTCAATAAGTAATGCCCCTGACCCAATTGCAGTTGTTTGATCTAGCTGAAATTTTGCACGTGCAATTATTTATATCTCTATAGATTAAGTGGCAAATTACAGCTCTGAACTAATTGTGGTTTCTGATTTACAGGTGTTTGAACTGAGTCAGGTGTGAAATGGAGCCTGTTGAGTGTCGAGCAGTGATCCGGTTTTTGTATTTGAAAGGACGCACACCACGGGAGACTTTTGATGAAATGAAAGTAACTTATGGTGATGATGCCCCATCCTATGACCTTGTAAACCGCTGGCTTCGTGAATTCAAACTTGGTCAGAAGTCTGTGGAAACAGCTCCCAGATCTGGTCGCCCCCCTTCTGCCATTGATGAGGCATCTGTCCATCAAGTTGAGGCTGCCATTTTGGAAGATCGACGCATGCGGCTATGAGCTTCTCCCCCATCCCCCTACTCTCCTGATCTTGCACCCTCTGATTTTCACCTCTTCCCACCCATGAAGTTGTGTTTGAAAGGAAAGCGTTTACCAGATGATGCAGCCTTGATTTCTGAAGTCACGTCGTGGTTGGAGGACCAAGCTGGGGTCTTCTACAAAAACGGTATCCAGAGCTGCATCAAACGATGGGAGAAATGCATAACTCTGGGTGGTTCCTATGTAGAAAAAGACTAATAACTGTGCCGAGTTTTGTTGCTCTACTACTATGGGAAGTGGGTCGGGGGCATTACTTATTGAACGCCCCTCGTATATGTATACACACACACACATATATATATATATATTCATATATATACGTATATATATTATATATACATACGTATATACATACGCACATGCATATATATGTATCTATATACATACGTATATATATATATATATATATATATACATATACACACACACATACACAAACACAAACGCACACACACAAACACGTAATACTGAAATAGTGGAGAAGATATGATATTGCTGTGGGGTCGCCCTAGGCAAAAAGTTTAAGTAAGGCATGTGTAAAATTTGAATGAAATTGGTTGCGTAGTTCTCAAGTTTTAGGGAAACACACAGACAGATAGACAGATAGACATTCTCAGTTTTATAATATATATATATATATTATATATATATATATATATTATATATATATATATATATATTATATATATATATATATATATATCAACACACATACTTATACATACATAATTAGTTAACATTTGTCTTCATGCATCCCCTCCCTCTATCTATCTTTCTCACACTCATTCATATAATGTTCTGTGGCTGTTTTCGTGTTTTGTATTTCTTCCCGTTTCTGCACAGATTGCACGCTGAAGTGACAGTTGCATATTTTTAGAAAAAAAACTAACAGTAGCAGGCGGGGGGGAGATGTTCTTCCACCTTTAGTAATTTCTTTGCTGGTTGTTATTCTGCTTTTATTTTTGTTATCGTTTCTTCCAGTTTTCTCTTCTGCTTTTTTTTTTTTACGAAATAAACAGGTGAAAAGTTTCACATGTGTCTTCCATCCACCATCTTTTTTTGTGCACATGTGAAAGATGGGAAGAGGAAGATATCATAAATACACACACATATATATAATACTGCGACAGAGAGAGAAGCAAGGAATTGATCAAAAGGTTGTTACTACATGATTTTTCAGAAGGTCTCGTCTGTTTGCATAACTGACAGAGATTTTCGTTGTGTTCTGTTTTTGTTTTTTGCTTTACAGCTATTTCAAGAGCTGTAGAGTTTTGATAATATCTGAGTAATAATAACAGTAGTAATAATCTTTTCTATTAGGCGCAGGAGTGGCTGTGTGGTAAGTAGCTTGCTTACCAACCACATGGTTCCGGGTTCAGTCCCACTGAAGACCTTGGGCAAGTGTCTTCTACTATAGCCTCGGGCCGACCAAAGTCTAGTGACGGAAACTGAAAGAAGCCCGTCGTATATATGTATATATATATGTATGTGTGTGTATATATTTGTGTGTCTGTGTTTGTTCCCCCAACATCGCTTGACAACCGATGCTGGTGTGTTTATGTCCCCGTAACTTAGCGGCTCGGAAAAAGAGACCGATAGAATAAGTACTGGGCTTACAGAGAATAAGTCCTGGGGTCAACTTGCTCGACTAAAGGCGGTGCTCCAGCATGGCCACAGTCAAATGACTGAAACAAGTAAAAGAGTAAAAGAGAGTAAGAGTAAAGGCACAAGACCTGAAATTTATGGAGAGGGGAACTAGTCGATTAGATCGACCCCAGTGTTTCACTGGTACTTAATTTATCGACTCCAGAAGGATGAAGGACCTCGGCAGCATTTGAAATCAGAACGTAAAGATGGACAAAAATGCCGCAAAGTATTTCGCCCGGTGTGCTAACGATTCTGCTAGCTTGCTGCCTAGTAATAATAATGGTTTCAAGTTTTGCCACAAATCCTGCAAGGTCATGCACTGTTTATCTTGATATGAGATCACCATGTCACGCACACATGGTTGTGATGCATGTGCCTAGTGTACCCATATCAGACGGGTAGTCATGATGGGTATACTGGGCTTCTTATATTTTACCCCAGTGTCACTTTGATGGCATGCACTGCTCTCTCACTCAATAATAATAATAATAATAATAATAATAATAATGAGGAGGAGACCCCTTTGGTCATAAATGACCATGAGATTGCACCTAGAAAGTTACCCTCCAAGGCACAAGTCAGGGCAAGATTGTTTTGTTGAGGGCTAGCAGTCGCCCATGCATACCAGCCTTCCGTCTCCACACCACCGATGTTATCCAAGGAAAAGGCAAAGGGGCCGATACAGCTTGGCACCAGTGATGTCACAACTCATTTCTACAGCTGAGTTAACTGAAGCAACGTGAAATAAAGTGTCTTGCTCAAGAACACAACTCGCAGCCGAGTCCGGGAATTGAACTTACAACCTCACGATCGTAAGCTGTATGCTCTAACCACTGAGCCATGCGCCATAATAATAATAATAATAATAATAATAATATGATAAGAAGAAGAATAACGAAACCAAAGAATAACGAAACCAACCTTCCAAAAAACTATCGGCCTATAACCTGTCTATCCACCACGTATAAAATCCTAACATCTATCCTGGCGGAGAAAACATATGCATTCATGAAGAAGAACGATAGTTTCCCCATTGAACAAAAAGGGTGCCGCCGAGGCTCTTACGGATGCAAAGATCAACTGCTAATCAATCGTATGATCCTTGAGAACTGTCACAACAAGCGCAGAAATCTCAGCACCGCATGGATTGACTATAAAAAGGCCTTCGACAGTATACCGCATCCATGGATCTTGAGATCGCTGGACATCTTCAAATTTCCCCTGTGATTTCAAACTTCCTGAAGCACAATATGTCATTGTGGAATACGAATCTCCAATTATACCACTCTAATGGAGTACTTGCCTCCAGAAAATATAAACATCAACTGTGGAATTTTTCAAGGTGACTCACTTTCACCTTTAATATTCTGCATAGCCCTAATACCCCTTACAAGTGAATAAACAGACAGGGTATGGGTATAAAATTGCCAATAAAAAAATAAGCCATCTATTTTATATGGATGACTTAAAACTTTATGGTAAAGACAATAATGAACTTGAAGGCCTATTGCGCACCATGAAAGCATTCAGCGATGACATCGGGATGGAGTTTGGACTTGAGAAGTGTGCCAAGGCCACTTTCCAGAAAGGGAAAGTGAAGACCACAAATTCAGTCGTGTTAGATGTTGACACAGTCATAAGAGAGCTTGAGCAAGAACAAACATACAAATATTTAGGGATAAATGAAGGCTCTGGTATTCAGTATGCAAGCATGAAAGAGAAGATCAGGAAGGAATGTTATAGGAGAGTTCGTGCAGTCCTGAAATCTGAACTAAATGCACGTAACAAGGTGTTAGCTATAAATTCCTTAGCAGTTCCAGTTGTTACTTATAGCTACAATGTGTTGAACTGGAATATGAGTGAAGTAAAGAATATAGATAGGAAAATACGCAAGCTGCTGAGTTGTAATAGGATGCACCACCCAAAGGCAGACGTAGATCGCCTTTACCTTCCCAGAGCCCAAGGAGGTTGAGGCCTGATCCAATTTGAACTAGCTTACAAAACAACCACAATTGGACTGGCCAAATATCTCAAAATATCGAATGACTGGATGCTAAAGCTCGTGGAAAATCACGAGAGACGAAAGAAGCTTCATTCTATTATAAAGGAAAGCAAAAAATTTGCTATTGATCTCGTGCAGGATACCCAAACTGAACAACCCGAGGGAAGTACGGCAACTATTGTTGCAAAGAAGGTGAAAATGATGGCAACAAAAAAAGCGCACGAGCAATTGGCTGATAGGTGGGAGGAGAACCTCTGCACGGCAAATATGTGACCCGCAGCAAACAAGCTGATGTGACCAGAAGCAAACCCATCAGTGGCTACGGAGCTCAGGGCTAAAAGCAGAGAGCGAAGGTTTCATCCTGGCTGCTCAAGATCAAAGCCTATTAACCCGGAACTACCAGGCCAATGTGATGAAAAATGGAGCAGACCCAAAATGCCGATTCTGCAACGACATGATTGAAACAGTGGACCACCTAATCTCTGGATGTAAAGTCTTAGCACCAGTGGAGTATAAATTAAGACATGACAGAGTTGGCCAATATCTACACTGGCTAATAAGTCGGCATTACAATATCAAAACTGCCGACAAGTGGTATAATCACCACCCTGAGGCTGTAACTGAAGGAGAAAATGTAACCATTCTGTGGGACTTTCCAGTACATACAGACCGAACCATCAAGGCCAATAAACCAGATATTGTTGTGAAAGACCAAAACAATAAAGTTTGCTTATTGATTGACATGAGCATCCCCTGTGATCATAATATCTCAGCGAAAGAGTTTGACAAGCTCAGAAAATATAAAGACCTACTCATTGAAATTGAGAAAATGTGGCATCTCAAGGCGGTTACAATACCAGTGATCGTAGGAGCACTAGGAATGATCAAGAAGGGAACCGAAAATTATATGAGAATGATCGTTGGCTTACCATCCCTGCAAGAAGTGCAAAAGATTGTCTTAACTGGTACATCACACATATTGAGAAGAGCATTGTCGATGTGAGAACTGTTGCTGCTCATGTATTTTAATTTAACTTAAAAAAAAAAAAATTTTTTTTAAATGAACCAACTATTGAGTTTGGTTTAATGGCCTACCAATGTATACTATGAGTTTCTTTGCCCTAGGAGTCGGGAAGACACTCGGCAAGAAATGGAAGCAAATTTGAAAGAAGAAGAAAAAAAAAAAAAAATAATAATAATAATAATAATGTGTATGGAAAACACTCGGCGAGAAACGGAAGAAAATTTGAAGAAAGAAGGAAAATAATAATAATAATAATAATAATAATAATAATCGTTTCTACTAAAGGCACAAGGCCTTAAGTTTTGCGGGAGGGGGCAAGCTGATTACACTGACACCAATGTTTCACTGGTACTTAATTTATCAACCCCAGAATGATTACAGGCAAAGTTGATCTCAACAGAATTTGAACTCAGAACATGAAAACAGACGAAATGTCACTAAACATTTTTCACAGCTTCCTAACGATTCTGCCATCTCGCCATCCTAATAATAAAGAAGGTGGGGAGGAAGGGGATCCAAATTCCGCTGGGGACGATTTTTGCCTAAAATCCGTTCGGGGGTCAATAAGATAAGTACCAGCTGAGTAGAAGGCGTTGATGCAATTGATTATCTCCCCCTTTCCACAAAATTTCAGACCTTGTGCCTTTAGTAACAATGATTGAGCAGGTATTCAAAACTAAAAAAAAAAAAGGGAGAGAAAGGAGAAAAAAAAGCAAATTTTTTATTTATTTCTAAAACAAATAAAATAATATATATAAAGGATATAACAAAAATATTAAAAGGTAAATTATGAAAATATTTTAAAAGATGAATTTACACACATCAACACATACACACACACATATATACATATAAACAGATACATATGCACACACACATACCATCATCATTTAACATCAGCCTTCCATACTGGCATGGGTGGGACATACATACACACACATATATATATATGTAAACATAAACATACACATATATCAAGATACACACATACATAAAAACAGACACACACACATATATATATCAACACACACATCAACACACATTTCATCAGAGACACAACAGGAATTCAAAGAGCCACATGTTATGAAAATATGAACTTGTATATAAAATAGCAGGTAAGCAGTGGACAGGTGGAGAAATAGTTTAATTTATGTGTGTGTGTTAAAAGGTAAATTATGAAAACAATTTAAAAGACATGAATTTACACACATCAATACACACACACACACACATACATATAAACAGATACATATGCATGCACACATACCATCATCATCACCATCATTTAACCCATATATACATATACATATATATATATATACATATATATATACATACATGCATATATATATACATACATAAATATATATACATACATAAATATATACATACATACATATATATATACATACATATATACATACATATATATATTTATATATTTCAGGGCATTATTTATATATGTGTGTGTGTGTGTGTGTGTGAGAGAGAGAGAGAGAGAGAGAGAGAGAGAGAAAGAATCCGGTTTTGTAAGTACTTACATTAGATAGTAATCTCAGACACGCAACTACACATACACAGAATATATACATGTACATAGTGATTCTTACACGTACATACATTTATACACGTACATATATTGTACATATACACATACATATGCACATAGACACACATATGTACAGGTTCTCATTGACAAATATGCACACACATACATATAGACACACATGCACACAGATGCAGACACATACACACATGTACTGGACTATCATTGGTAATAATATATATATATATATATATATATACACATACATATATATACATATATATATATACACATATATATATACACACAAATATACCTATATATATATACGCACAAATATACCTATATATATATACACACAAATATACCTATATATATACACACATATATACATAAATATATATATACACACACATATATACATAAATATATATATATATATACACATATATACACATATATATACACACACATATATACATATATATATACGTATATATATATATATACACACACACACACATATATACCAACTGCAAATACCAACTCTGACAATCTCAAACTAAGGGTGCAACCTATCAACAAGCAGATACGGTATATATGGGCAGAAAAAGAGAGCAACAGCATCTGACAGCAAACAGAGCTGTCCCAACAAATTTCGTGTGTCCCACCATACAAGCTTGGATGTTAAATAATAATGATGATATACATAATACACACACACACCATCATCATCATCGTCATCCAAACAAACATAAAATTCATACATTACACCTGCACATTCCATACTTAAATGCAATATATATAGTAAGTCACACATCTAACGATATTTCAATGAGAATCACCAGGTGAAAAACACAAAAGTGAATCAAGCAATAACAGTATTTTTTTTTCTTTTTCCCCTCCCCTTACCCCACCCCACCAAAACACTTATTTCAACATGCTTCTGTGATTAACAAACTCCTGCAGTGAAAACATAAAGGCAGCCACAAAAGGTTCTTTTATCTCCTTCCTTTTAAGAGACCAATGTTCTATTTCGCCCTCAGCTGACTCAGGTTCTCTGTGAATAGAAAAACAGAAATACATACCATAAATCCTCGGGTATAGTCCGCCCTTGAGTATAATACACAGGGGATTTTTAGGGGGCTGTACCTCTGAAAAACCTAAACCTTGTATATGATATGCACCCCTTCTCTAACTTGAGTCAAAGAGGTCTCTATAACGTCCTTGATTTGTAAAAACGTATACAGTGCACTAAGTAATCATCGTATTCGAATTTCGTTCACTTTTCAATGAATAACAGGCTTTTTAGATAGAGTTTTCAGAAATCGTTCCCAGTACTTACGTTTTAAAGTTTGGAACTTATTCTATTGATTACCGTAAATCCTCGAGTATAGTCTGCCCTTGAATATAATATGCAGGGGATTTTTAAGGGGCTGTACCTCTGCAAAACCTAAACCTTGTGTATAATACGCACCCCTTCTCTAACTTGAGTCAAGGAGGTCTATATAACGTCCTTGGTTTGTAAAAATGTATACGGTAACGTCCTTTATTATTATTGTATATATAACATAATTCAAATGTGTAGCTTTTTTGTGCATTTTGTTTGCAGAACATAAAGAAATAACAGTAATAACGTTTAACCCTTTAGTATTTAAACCGGCCATATCCGGCCAAAATAGCTAATCCGTTTTATGCTCAAACTGACCAGATCCAGACTCTCACACCTACCCCACAATGTTATTCTACATTAATTACACCATCAAGATCTTGAAGATATGAGATAATGCATGATTAATTCAAATCAATGGGAATCAATAGGCATTATGTTTGATAGAATAATCTGAACACTAAAGGGTTAATAAATGTTGCTAACTGCAAGTTATGGATGATTTAAGGTATTTTTGTGCCTGACCTCACAAAATGCCCTAACCACTGGGCCATTGCACCTCCACAAATATATATATTAAACAGTGAATAACAAACTCTAAAATATCAGTTTGAAAACCACTTCTATCAGAATCACTTTTGTAAACTTATAAACATCTGATTATTGAAGTGGAAAAATTATCAGAAAAACCATTTAAAATACTAATTCTTGCACTTCAATAATTAGATGTTTATAAGTTTATAGGAGGTGGCTCTGATAGGAGTGGTTTTCAAATTGATATTTTAAAGTTAGTTATTCACCGTTTAAATAGGGAGTGTTATATTACAAACATACATACTAAACCCACACACACATACATAAACACATAGAGCGATGTACACACATACATATACACACATAAGAACATAGCACCTTACACATAAATACACACAGACAGAGAAACACAAACACACATATACATGTATTCATTCACAGATATTCATACATAGATATATACACACAAAAAAAAATAGGGTGAGAGGAGAATTAAGCAGATCAGGAATTTAAAAAATGGAATTTTTTGATGTGAACATTTTGGTATGAAATGATTTTATTTATATATATATATAATATATATATATATATGCATAGACAGACAGATAGATATTCAGATATACACATTTTTATACAGGACATACTCACCCACTGAAACACACACACATATATATATACACACAATATCCATATACATGCATATATATGTATATGTATATACATATGTATGTATATATGCATATACATACACATACAGAGTGTGCGATTGGTAAATTGTCGCCATTTGATATTTTTATTTTCATGCATGCACATCGTTTGTTTTGATTTTGTCAATTACACTGTATTGGGCACTGTCTGTGAGAAAAACAGCACCATGACGCAATTCATTCTGCCAGAAATTTGGAAACGACATGCTGTACTGTTTGGCATTCAAACCAGAAACTCTAATACAAACATTTCAGAGTGGTTGGGTGTCAATCTGAGGATAGTGAAGAGGATTCGGAAAAAGGTGAATGAGTCTAATAGTGATAACAAAGGTACGGCAGATTAGAAAATTCTGATCACTCTGATAAAAAAAGAATTCCTGAATTTGTTGGTGAGATCCAGGCCATTATTGACAACGATCCCTCCAAGTCAGTCAGATCCATCGCCAAGGACATGGGAGGGTCTGCGTTTCTTATCAGGCAGGTAGTGGATGAAGACATTCGGTATTCCTCATACAAGATGAGAAAGGGCCAATTTTTATCCCAAGCCATCAAGGACAAAAGGAAAGACAGCGCGACGAAGCTTTTGAACAAACTCAAGCATCCCCTCCGACTGAACATGCTTTGGTTTGTCTCAGAGAAAAATTTCTGCCAGGATCAGATGGTGAACACACAGAACAACCATTGTTACAGTATTCCTCGTGTTCTGTCATCGGAATATGCCTCCCCCAACAAATGTCAAATCGTTACACGCATCCATAGGCTTGGTAAACTGCTATCATGTTTATGTCCCAAACATACACAAAACAAGGGCTCCCCTAAATGAGCTGTTAAAAGAGGATGCCAAATGTAACAAGAAGTGAGAGAAGATACAACTCCCACCAACGGCGGTGGCGGCTGTGCCGCCAATGCCACAAAGAATGAATGAGAAAGTGTGTGAAAGAGTGACGGAATGAGCTTCAATACTAACCAAGAACTTTCTTATAGATGCTTCTGATGTTTTCATAAGAATTCAAGTCTTTTCTGTTTCCCGGATCCACAGTCAGTTCATAACTCGGTCCATAAGTAATGTAATACTAAATTAACGAGAAAGAGAGAGAGAGAGAGGGAGAGAAAATTAAAATAGAAACACATTGTCAGAAGAGAAGAGATTTCGGTAAAATAAAAGCAAAACTTGCTTCCTTTAATTCAGTTCCCATGTTTGTCCTCCTCATCTATGATGATGACTGCAAACTAATAACCAAAAGAGCCTAATTGAAAATACAAGCAGCTGAAATGGCCCAAGGATGTTATGATAATATATTGCAGCTCACTGATGCCATATGTTATTGCATCATATGATATGTATCATTTCAAATCAATGAATGAAGACAGGTCATCTTACAATTTGTGCAATGGTCCATGGCAGCATTATATGATACCAGCTTGCAATGTGATGTGGTGGAGACTCCTGTCATAGATGACATGTGAGGGACATTCAATTTCTTGCGAAATAACCAACACAGACGATTTGTTTATCATCATCATTATTATCATTATCGTTTAACGTCCGCTTTCCATGTTAGCATGGGTTGGATAATTTGACTGAGGACTAGCGAACCAGATGGCTGTACCAGGCTCCAATCTTGATCTGGGAGAGTTTCTACAGCTGGATGCCCTTCCTAATGCCAACCACTCCGAGAGTGTAGTGGGTGCTTTTACGTGCCACTGGCACGAGGGCCAGTCAGGCGGTACTAGCAATGGCCATGAAAAATCGAGCTTTTTTTTTTTACATGTCATCTGCACACCAGCATAAACCTTTCATCAGAATTCCATGTTAGCTTATGCTCCAAAACTTAATAATGACAGTTATTTTACTGAATTCTTCATCATTTTCAAAATTTATTGCAACAAAGGTCGAGTATTTCAACAGAAATAATATAATAATAAAATACTTGTGCTATTCATTAGCTCACATTCACCTTCGAAATGACATTCCTGAAAGGTAGACAAGTGTGTCATTGTCAGGTGGAAATCTGGTCAAGGAAGAACATGAAATGAAGTGTTTTGCTCAAGAACGCATTACACCATCCAGTCTGGAAACTGAAACCACAATCTTGCAATCCAGTGTGGAACACTGTAACCACTAGACCATGCGCCTTCACAACATCGATAACTCGACAACATGTTGATGTTGTTAATAATAATAATAATAATAATAATAATATTAAAGAAGTCTCTAACAGCATGTCAAATTAACCACCAATGCTGGTCAGACCTGGCTGCAGACCGTGATGTCTGGCGCCACATGATCTTCAACGCAGTCAGCAAGTTTGAGGAACTTGGAAGAGACGCACTTAAAGACAAGAGACGCAGGAGGAATGCGCGAACCGCCTCTGACACCACACCGGATGTTACCTTCGTCTGTGGACACTGCTCATGGACCTGCCTTTCCCATATCGGACTTATCAGTCATGAGCGTGCATGCACGTGACGTGGACAGCCTTCCTGATCTTCGTTCGCGAAGCCAAGCCATGATGATGATGATGAATATTATAAGTAGTTGTGGTTGGTGAAAAAGGTGGTAGTAGTAGTACCAATAATTGTCAGAGCCCTGGGAACAGTGAGTAAAAATCTTGAGAAGTACGTGGAACAAATAGGGGTTGCAATAAGGGTGGAGCACTTGTAGAAAACAGCACTGCTTGGAACTGCTCGAATATTCCAAATGGTGCTCGAAAAGACATCACAAGACATCAACGAAATGAGACAATCATATGAGAAATTTAAACACTAATTACCTTGTGATCTGGTATGTTTGGAGACAGCTTCTTGCCAATTACTGCAGCAGTAATCAAAGTCCAGGTCTTTGATGTATTACAAAAATTATAACCTCCTGCAATTAGATAAATAAAGCAACCATCATTATCCTTTCTTCTATGGGCACAAAGGCCTGAAATTTGGGTGGAGAGGAGTAAGTTGGTTATATAAACCCCAGTGCCCTACTTGCACTTATTTCATCGACAACCTCAGCATAATTTGAACTCAGAACGTAAAGAGAGATGCAATGTTGCTGTGCATTTAAAGCAGCACACTAATAATTTTGCCACCTCCCCATCAAAATCATCATTATCATTTAAGGTCCACTTTTCCATACTTGCATGGGTTGGACAGAGTTTAACAAGGCAGATTTTCTATGGTCAGATTGATGCCTTTCCTATCACCAACCCCCTAGTGGTTTCCAAACAAGATATTTCCCCCATGGTCAAACATGTTTTTGCATAGAATGTAAAGACGGATGATATGCCACTAAGCATTTTGACCAGCGTGCAAACGATTCTGCCAACTCGCCCCCTTAATAATAATAATAATAATAATAATCCTTTCTGCTTATAGGCACAAGACCTGATATTTGGGGGGAGGGGACCAGTCGATTATATTGACTCCAGTGTTTTACTGGTACTTAATTTATCGACCCGAAAAGGATGAAAGGCAAAGTCAACCTCAGCGGAATTTGAACTCAGAACATAAAAGCAGATGAAATACCATTATGCATTTTGCTCGGTGTGCTAACAATTCTGCCAGCTTGCCACCTTAATAATAATAATATTATAAGCAGTTGTGGTTGGTGAAAAAGGTTGTAGTAGTAACAATAGTTGTCAGAGCCCTGGGAACAGTGAGTAAAAATCTTGAGAAGTACATGGAACAAATAGGGGCTGCAATAAGGGTGGAGCACTTGTAGAAAACAGCACTGCTTGAAACCGCTTGAATATTCCAAATGGTGCTCAAAAAATAAGGGGTGTTACCTTAGTTCAGAGCAAGTGAACAGCTGGCCCCATAGTACATCTCCAGTGTTAGAAGTTGGGCAAAAACAATAAATAATAAGAGCATTGCTGCTGCTGTGAATCTTCTTTTGTTTTCATTCATATTTTCTGTTTTCTTTTTTTCCTTCTTTCTTCCTTTTCTTTCTATCACATGACTTTGTAAATGAATAATCTGGAGTGTCTATTTTAATGGCCAACCAAAGTATACAGTGAGTTTCTTTGCCCTAGGTATTGGGAAGACACTCAGCAAGAAATGGAAACAAAATTGAAAGAAGATGATGATGATGATAATGATGATGATTTTAAATTTTGGCACAAGGCCAGTAATTTCAGGCCGGGGATACGCCAACTGCATCAACCCCAGTACTCAAAGGTACTTATTTTACGAACCCCAAAAGGATAAAAGACAATGTCGACTTCAGTGGGATTTGAACTCAAAACATAAAGCCGGACAAAATGCTGCTATGCATTTTTCCCAGCATGCTAACGATTCTGCCGGCTCGCCGCCCTAATAATAATAATAATAATCATCATGATCACGATGAAATGAAACTAACCTCCGCCCAGAAGCAACAAAGGAACTTTAAGCGTGGTGAAATAACGTACACAGCTCGTCAAACTCTGTGGGGTTAGGTTGAAGGAGTTCATTGGATCCCCAGCAATTCCGTCAGCTCCACATTGGCAGACAATAGCTTCCGGTGCAAAAACATCTATCACTTCAGACATTATCCTGTAAGAATAACAGATAAAAAGAAATCCTTCACAAGAAAAATGAAACCAAGTAGAGGTGCAGGAGTGGCTGTGTGGTAAGTAGCTTGTTTACCAACCACATGGTTCCGGGTTCAGTCCCACTGCGTGGCACCTTGGGCAAGAGTCTTCTACTATAGCCTCGGGCTAACCAAAGACTTGTGAGTGGATTTGGTAGACAGAAACTGAAAGAAGCCCGTCGTATATATGTATATATATGTGTATATATATATATATATACTTTATTTTAAGCAGCAGAAAATTCAACAAAATCTGTTACTCTGAGTTTCTCGTTGCCGTTCATCAGACAGTTTTTGCTAGAATGGAACTGACAAACGCTACACCTTTAAAAAGAAATGGACTTGTTTGATTGGCCCTTTAGAAAAAACGGTCAATCTTCGAGCGATAAACAAAAAGGTCAAAGATATATGTATATATATATAAAAACTTATAAAAATTATATATAAAAAACTTATAAAAATTATAAAATCCGAGGAAAAAACCATTGACGTTAATGAAGACAGTGCAAATTAATGCATAGAAATTAAACCTGTTATAAATACTGCAATACATATTTATATTAAAATCTACATATATATATCAACATACACAAAAGGATGCGCGTAAACGCCATACATACATATACAGACGTATGAATATAAATTTAAATATACACATAAAAGCATGTGTACATATATTCACGCAAACCGTCTCGCACGCAAGCTAAAATTCATCTATGTAGCAATTCTCATATACTGGGCAAGGAGGGGGAACGAAAGAAAGGGAGAGAGAGAAAAAGGAACGAAGGAGGGGTGGGGAAAAAAACGAAATAAGAAAAAAACCGCCACGAACGGATGGTGCTTTTACGTGTCACCGGCACGGGGCCAGGCGAGGCTGGCAACGGACACGAACGGATGGTGCTTTTACGTGCCACCAACATGGGGGCCAGACAGAGCTGGCAAACGGCCACGAAACGGATGGTGCTTTTACGTGTCACCGGCACGGGGTCCAGGCGAGGCTGGCAACGGACACGAACGGATGGTGCTTTTACATGCCACCGACACGGGGGCCAGACAGGGCTGGCAAACGGCCACGAACGGATGGTGCTTTTACATGTCACCGACATGGGGCCAGACAGGGCTGGCAACGGACACGAACAGATGGTGCTTTTACATGTCACCGACATGGGGGCCAGACAGGGCTGGCAAACGGCCACGAACGGATGGTGCTTTTACATGTCACCGGCACGGGGGCCAGACAGTGCTGGCAAACGGCCACAAACGGATGGTGCTCTTACGTGTCACCGGCACGGAGGCCAGGCCAGGCTGGCAACGAACACGAACGGATGGTGCCTTTACGTGCCACCGACACGGGGGCCAGACAGGGCTGGCAAACGGCTACGAACGGATGGTACTTTTACGTGTCACCTGCACGGGGGCCCTGATGTTGATCGACCTCAATTTGGTTTGATCTTGATTTTGACTGTTCTCACTGGTCTTGCCGGGTTTTCTCACGCACAGCATACCTCCAAAGGTCTCGGTCACTGGTCATTTCCTTGGTGAGACCTAAAGTTCGAAGGTCGTGCTTCACCGCCTCGACCCAGGTTTTCCTGGGTCTACCTCTTCCACAGGTCCCCTCAACTGCCAGGGTGTGGCACTTTCGCACACAACTATCTTCAGCCATTCTCATCACATGACCATACCAGCGCAAACGTCTCTCTTGCACACAACAACTGATGCTTCTTAGGTTCAACTTTTCTCTCAAGGTACTTACACTCTGTCGATTATGAACACTGACGTTACACATCCATCGGAGCATACTAGCTTCATTTCTTGCGAGCTTACGCAAATCCTCAGCAGTCACAGCCCAAGTTTCACTACCATGTAGCATGGCTGTACGTACACATGCATCATACAGTCTGCCTTTTACTTTGAGCGAGAGGCCTTTTGTCACCAGCAGGGGTAAGAGCTCTCTAAACTTTGCTCAGGCTATTCTTACTCTAGCAGTTATACTTTCAGCGCACCCGCCCCCGCTACTGACTTGGTCACCTAGGTAACGGAAACTATCAACTACTTCTAGCTTTTCTCCCTGGAAAGTGACGGAAGTTGGTCTCAGAGCATTTTCAGTGTTAATTGTTCCTGAGCATCTGCCACATACAAAAACCATCTTCCTAGTTAGCCTTCCTTTGACATTGCTGCACCTCTTATGTGTCCATAGCTTACACTTGGTGCATCTTATAGAGTTTCTACCTACACCTTTTCTACAGATCGAGCAGGGCCATCTACTTGAAGGCGTTTGTGATTGGTCTACCTTCCTACTTATTAGGACTTTGGTTTTGGCTAGGTTGATTCTAAGGCCCTTCGATTCTAAACCTTGTTTCCATACCTGAAACTTCTCCTCTAGTTCTGATAGAGACTCAGCAACTAGAGCAAGGTCATCAGCATAGAGGAGCTCCCAGGGGCATCCTGTCTTGAATTCCTCCGTTATTGCCTGGAGGACTATGATAAATAGGAGGGGACTGAGGACTGAACCTTGGTGGACCCCAACCTCTACCCTGAATTCTTCACTGTACTCGGTGCCAACCCTCACCTTACTAGCAGCGTCTCTGTACATGGCTTGTACAGCTTTCACTAACCATTCATCTATCCCTAGTTTCCTCATTGACCACCAGATGAGGGATCGGGGGACCCTGTCGAAGGCTTTCTCCATATCAACAAAAGCCAGGTATAGGGGTTGTCTCTGGCTAGGTATTTCTCTTGCAGCTGTCTTACCATGAAAATAGCATCAGTAGTACTTTTCCCTGGCACGAACCCAAACTGCATCTGATCTAGGCTAACTCTCTCTCTAATTAGTTGGGCTATAACCCTCTCCGTAACCTTCATTACCTGATCCAGCAGCTTGATACCCCTGTAGTTATTTGTATCTAGGGCGTCACCTTTACCTTTGTAGCAGCTGACTATTATGCTGCTACACCAGTCATTGGGAATGACTCCTTCGTGTATCACCTGGTTAACTATACGGGTGACTAGGCTATAGCCGACACTACCAGATATTTTGAGCATCTCTGCAGTAATTCCTGATGGGCCTGGGGCTTTTCCTGTCTTAATGCTTTTAATTGCCTTATCTACTAAAGGAACTGTCGACTCGGATTGCTGGTCCCTCTGTTGGGTCAACATTCGGCAGACTCTCTTTATCCCATTCATTTTCCTCATTCAGCAACCTTTCATAGTGGCTTCTCCAAACCTCTCTCTTTGCAGCCTCATTTAGCGCAAGTGAGCCGTCATCCGTGCGAACACATTTTTCTCCTACCACGTCACGATTCTCTCTCACACACTGTCTTGCTATACGAAATACCTCAAGTCTTTCATCCTCACGGCGCAGGACATTGGCAAATTTTTTCCTATCTGCTTCCCCTCTGGCTAAATAAACCTGCCTCCTAGCTTCCCTTCTTGCAGTCTGATACACTTCCCTGCTACCACCGTTCTTCCAGTCCTTCCAAGCCTGTTTCTTTTGTCTAATAGCCCTGTCAACAGTATTGTTCCACCACCACGTTATTTTGGGTCTTGTGGGGACTTTGCACCAGCCACAGATCTGGTCAGTGGCTTTCAGCAGGTTGTCCCTTAGAAGCGCCCAGTTATCTTCTACCCCATGTGTAGCTATGCCCCCTTCTATTTCGTCGAAGGCTTCGAGTAACATGTCTCTAAATCTCTGTCCATTAGCAGGGTCTTTAAGCTTCCAGACCCTTCTTCTCCATGTTGGTCGTCTTCTAGTCGTCCTCTTAGTCCTGATCCTAAAGTCACTGACTACCATTCTATGTTGTGGGGTACATTCTTCGCCTGGGAAGGTTTTGGCATTCATAAGCAGCCATCTTTCCCTTTTTCTGGCAAGGATGTAGTCGATTTGGCTAGTATGCTGGCCCGAACGGTAGGTGACCAAGTGGCTTGTTGGTTTCCTGAAGTTAGTGTTGCAAACCATAAGACTATTCGCATCACAGAACTCCAGCAGCCTGGTTCCCTCCTCATTGCGAGAACCATAACCATAGCCTCCATATAAATATATATATATATATAAATATATATATATATATATATATATATATATAAATATATATATATATATATATAAATAAATATATATATAATATATATAAATATATATATATATATATATAAATATACTTTATTTTAAGCAGCAGAAAATTCAACAAAATCTGTTACTCTGAGTTTCTCGTTGCCGTTCAAATTTAAAACTCGCTAAGAAGGTTTTGAAACCACCTGAAGAATGTCTAAGATGTGCTGACACGAAACAATCGTAGTGGTTATTCATATGTTAAATTTTAATTTATATAAATTATTTTATGTATTGGCTTAAGTCTTTCTTTGTTTGATTTGCATAATAGTGGTTTTGTCTCTAATTTGATATAATATAATATTTTACTATAAAATTGGATTCAATCTTAAATCTGATTTTTCCTTGTAAATTTGGATTTATTCCGATAGAATAAGTACTGGGCTTACAAAAGAGTAAGTCCCGGGGTCGAGTTGCTTGACTAAAGGCGGTGCTCCAGCATGGCCGCAGTCAAATGACTGAAACAAGTAAAAGAGTAAAGAGTATATATTCAACGAGCACTCCTCTTCAGTTATCCCTATACTAAGCTAACATCATCATCCTACTCGTTATCATTTAATGAATATGTTCTATGCTGGTAGGGGCAGGACAGTTTGACAGGCTCTGATGGGCTCAAGGGCAATATCATAATCCAGTGTCTTTGGTATAGTTTTTACAGCTGGATGCCCTTCCTAATACTCTTTACTCTCTCTCCCTTTTACTTGTTTCAGTCAGTTGACTGCGGCCATGCTGGAGCACCGCCTTTAGTCGAGCAGCTCGACCCCGGGACTTATTCTTTTGTAAGCCCAGTACTTATTCTATCAGTCTCTTTGCCGAACCGCTAAGTAACGTGGACATAAACACACCAGCATCAGTTGTCAAGCAATGCTAGGGGGACAAACACAGACACACACACGCATATATATAAATACATATATACGACGGGCTTCTTTCAGTTTCCGTCTACCAAATCCACTCAGAAGGCTTTGGTCGGCCTGAGGCTATAGTAGAAGACACTTGCCCAAGGTGCCACGCAGTGAGACTGAACCCGGAACCATGTGGTTCGTAAGCAAGCTACTTACCACACAGCCACTAATGAGGTTGAGAGGCAGACCCCAAAGAGAAGAAAGGGAACTTAGTATTCAGATTATTCTGGCTAATCTAATGCATATTTATCCACCTTGTTTTGAATGAATCGTGCCTTATCTCAGTTCTGGGATTTCAATGATGTGGTTGTTTAATTTTAGAATGACATTGTTGGGTAGCTGTGAAAGGCCATATCTGGTTGACTTGACTATAAAACAGGTAAAATATTTGGACCTGATATCATCATCATCATCATCACCTTTTAATGTCCACCTTCCATGCTGGCATGGGTTGGATGGTTTGACAGGAGCTGGCCAGGTAGAAAACTGCCACAGACTACTGTGTCTGTTCTGGCATGGTCTTTATGGCTGGATGCCCTTCCTAACACCAACCACCCTGCAAAGTGGACTGAGCGCTTTTTGCAAGGCACCAGCACAAGCGAGGTCAGTTTTAGCATGATTTTTACAGCTGGATGCCCTTCCAAATGCCAACCACTTCACAGTGTTGACTGGATGCTTTTCACATGGCACCAGCACTGGCAGGGTCACCAAATAACTTGCAAGACAAGGAATTTCGAGAGGCGGGGGGGGGGGGGGATTCATTGAAGGAGGTGATATGGCTGGTTTAAATGTTAAAGGGTTAAAGTTAGGAGACTAAAGAGTAGAGAGGGGTGAAGTATGAGAGAAAAGGTCCAGAGCAGAACAGGTTTCTTGCTGTTGAGAGGAACATGGCTACTCACATTTAGAAAAGGGGGAACAGGAAAGTGATATTGTTTCAGTTATTTGACTGCAGCCATGCTGGAGCACAGCCTTAAAGGCTTTTTAGTCAGAGAAATCAACCCCAGCACTTGTTCTTTGTAAGCCTAGTAGATGTTCTATCAGTCGTTTTTGCCAAACCACTAAGTTACAGAGACATAAACACACCAGCATCAGTTATCAAGTGATGGTGGTGGGGAACATACACAGATGCAAAGACACACACACATACACACACACATAAATATATATATATATATGACAGGCTTCTTTTTAGTTGCCATCTATCAAATCCACTCACAAGGCATAGTGGAAGACACTTGCCCAAGGTGCCATGCAGTGGGACTGAACCCAGATCCATGTGGTAGGGAAGCAAGCCTTTTACCACAACAGCCACACCTTCACCTAAATATTAAGAAATGAAAACAAAAAATATCTTTTTTTACATCATATCTCATTAGTACTTGAATGCAATTTAGACTAGTAATTAACACTATAACTAATTGGAAATTTACACTACTAACTTAATTAACAAATACCAAGAGTCTGTCATTTGCAGCAGTTATCATGATTATTTTTTAACATCCACTTTTCTATGCTTGCATGGATTAGACAGAGTCTATTTGAGGGAAATTTTCTTACAGCTGGATGCCCTTCCTGACACCATGCAAGGTCATATTTTTCCATGGCCAGATATCAGACTATGGATGACTTAATTACAACAGGTATATAGCCCACTGTCTGTATTATAGTGCATTGTTGTACCATTCAAAACTTTTTGTTCTTTACAAACAATACACAATGCTTCATGCGAACTACAATACTCTCCTATACATATATATATATATATATATATATATATATATATATATATATATATGCCATCATGAAAGGCAGACGTTAAATGATGATGATGATAGACACAGGTGTGGCTGAGTGGTAAGAAGCTTGCTTCCCAACCACATGATTTCAGGTTCAGTCCCACTGCATAGCACCTTAGGCAAATATCTTCTACTATAGCCTTGGGTTGACCAAAGCTTTGTGAGTGGATTGGAGTAGACGGAAACTCAAAGAAGCCCATTGTATATATACATATAAACTCAACTCAACTCCGTCTGTCAGAAATGACCATGGGTGCACCTAAGGGGTTCCCCTCCAGAGAACAAGTCTGAGTGGAAAGTTGCCTCACCAGCAAATGCATAATCTAGGGTTGTTTTTATTGAAGACTAGCAGTCGCCCATGCATACCAGCCTCCCCTCTTCATGCCACCGATGTTGTCCAAGAGAAAGAAAAGACCCATATGGCCTGGCACTAGTGACGTTGCAACTCATTTGTACAGCTTATTAAACTGGAGCAACGTGAAATAAAGTGTCTTGCTCAAGAACACAACATGCTGCCCAGTCCAGGAATTGAACTCACTACCTCATGATTGGAAACCTGACACTCTAACCACTGTGTGTATGTATGTATTTGTGTGTGTGTCCCCACCATTGCTGGACAACGAATGCTGGTGTGTTTTAGTCCCAATGACTTAACAGTTCGGCAAAAGGAATGAATAGAATAAGAACAAGGTTTACAAAGAATAAGTCTTGGGTGCAATTTCTTCAACTAAAACCCTTCAAGGTGGTACTCTACCATAGCTACAGTCAAATGACTGAAATAAGTAAAAGAGTAAAAATAGTAAAAAAGTATATAACATAGGCTTCTTTCAGTTTCCATCTACCAAATCTACTCACAAAGCACTATAGTAGATGATACCTACCAATGGTATCATGCAGTGGGACTGAACCCAGACCCATATGGTTGGGAAATAAGATCCTTAACCACACATCCCAGTCTGCCCCTATTGTCACATCTGTGTCTATAGCCACCTTGGCATCTTGTATATTTTCGTTTTTAAACAGAGGAAAGAATACACGTTTGGTTCAATTGGAAAACTTTTACCTTTTAAACAAGGCCACAAATTCTACGTCTTTTATTCCATCCATCAACGGAACATTGACACAATGATGAATTCCTTTACCAAAACCTACGTCGTCTATGCTGCCAGTTCCTGGATTGTCAAAGAGAAGAAAGGAAAAATATATTTTTAAAAAAAGCTCTAAAAAACATGGTAAAAGAATGGTAGTACACTCCAAAGTTTGTGGTTTCAGATGAAAGTAACTCTGAAGAGGAAGAGTCTATGTCGTTTGGGTGGGTGGGTGGGGAAGCATATATAGTCGGCAACTTCAAACAGATGGTGGTGGTGGTGGTGGTGGTGGTGGCAGTCTGGCTCTCCATCGGTTTCAACATCGAATGTTCCATTTAATCCAATCTACAGCTTATGAAATTAATGTGCAACTGGCTGAGCACTCCACAGACACGCGTACCCTTAACACAATTCTCAGGGAGTTTCAGCATGACATAGTGTGTGACAAAGCCGGCCCTTTGAACTAAAGCAACGGGAAATAAAGTGTCTTGTTCAAGGACACAATGCATCATTGGGAATTGAACTCACAACCTCGTGATTATGAGTCAAATACCCTAGTCACTAAGCCAAAATGTGTTCATTCTCCATAGCATTTCTCTCTTTCCACTTCTTACTTTTTTTAATCAGATTGTGTCATTAACGCAAAAAGACTCAATAAATTACAGTATGGTAATTGCTCTTCTTTCAGCATAACATAGAGGTGGCGAGCTGGCAGAAACGTTAGCACGCCAGGTGAAATGCGTAGCCATATTTCGTCTGCCATTACGTTCTGAGTTCAAATTTCACCGAGGTCAACTTTGCCTTTCATCCTTTCGGGGTCAATAAATTAAGTACCAGTTACGCACTGAGGTCAATATAATCGACTTAATCCGTTTGTCTGTCCTTGTTTGTCCTCTCTGTGTTTAGCCCCCTGTGGGTAGTAAAGAAATAGGTATTTCGTCTGCCACTATGTTCTGAGTTCAAATTCCGCCGAGGTCGACTTTGCCTTTCATCCTTTCAGGGTCGATAAATTAAGTACCAGGTACGCACTGGGGTCGATATAATCGACAATCCGTTTGTCTGTCCTTGTTTGTCCTCTCTGTGTTTAGCCCCTTGTGGGTAGTAAAGAAATAGGTAATTGCTCTTCTAAGCACATCACTCCGAACGGTAAGTCAAACTGTATGCAAAGCGATCCTTATCATCTTTGATCTCTCTGAACAAATCAGGTGGGATGGCACTGAAGTGATGATGCCCCCAGAACGGCAATTCTGCTGGCACCAGCGCAAGGCAGATATAATGGCCTGACAGCATGTGTCTTGAAGTAGAGAAGCTTTTGGAAAACAAATCAGCTCCGTCTATGGTTGCAGCTAAGAGGCGTTCAGCCATTACCTCTTGGAGGCAACCTAGTACTACTGTCCAGGCCATTGCTTTGATCCCACAGTTCCTCTCATGCTGGACAAGATAGTTGTAGCCAAGTTGACATTGCCAGCACCTACCTCAGGTCAGCAGAAATGTTGGTGGCAATGGACAACAAGCGAGCATGCTGCCACTGTGCACCAAACCTCTGACAACTCAGGGTACTAAGTTAATGATGGCTATGGTGGTAGTGTTAATGGTTGTAGTAGTGTTGGTGGTGGTGGTAACTGTAGCAGTAGTGGTGGTACTGGTCATCATGTTGACCATGGCAGTAGAACCAGTAGTAGCAGTAGAGTAGAACAACTGACCAGTCACATGACCCACTCACTGCTGACCAACCATAGTTAAATGCTATTCCTTAGAAGACTATAAGGTGAATTAAAAATTATAAATATAAGAAAAAAAAGAAACAAAACCATTTTCCTTAAATTTCCAAAATATGAAAAACAAAAAAATCTTACCAGGAAAGAACCCAGGCAACAGTTTATGAAAAGACACTGTAAACACTTTTGATGTGACTGCAAAAGCTTCTTCAACACCTGGGGAAAATAATAATAGTAACACTCGTTAAGGTCATCTCTACAGATTTTCTATAGAAATTAAAGCCAGAGGTCAAATGTAAATAACAATGGGATCGAAGATAAAAAATGGATAATGAGTGTATATGGGAGGAGTTTTCACTCCTTCATCAGCACCCAACCAACCCATTAATCATCCATGAACTCATTGCTTAAATGACCACAACATATACTCTCTCTTTTACTTGTTTCAATCATTTGATTGCGGCCATGCTGGAGCACCGCCTTTAGTCAAGCAAATCGACCCCAGGATTTATTCTTTGTGAGCCCAGTACTTATTCTATCGGTCTCTTTTGCCGAACCGCTAAGTGACAAGGACGTAAACACACCAGCATCGGTTGTCAAGCAATGCTAGGGGGATAAACACAGACACACAAACACACACATACATATATATATATATATTATATATATATATATATATATATATATATATATATATATAATATATATATATCTATATATATATATATATTATATATATATATATTATATATATATATATATATATATATATATATATATATATATATACATATATACGACAGGCTTCTTTCAGTTTCCGTCTACCAAATCCACTCAGAAGGCATTGGTCGGCGCGGGGCTATAGCAGAAGACACTTGCCCAAGATGCCACGCAGTGGGACTGAACCCGGAACCATGTGGTTGGTTAGCAAGCTACTTACCACACAGCCACTCCTGCGCCTATGGCAGTACAACATTATTGGATATCTCCATTTTACATATTAAACACATTTCTGAGAGCTGGTCTGTAAATCTTAATGACCCGTAGGGACATGATATTTTGTTACGTAACCATGATATACTACAAAGTGTAATAAACAATTTTATAAGTCGTTGCCATGTTCTACTGTGTTAGCAGTGCGCTCTACATCACTTTTTTATTCTTTTATTTGGACAGCTCCCTGGCTGGCCACCGTCTGTCAAACCGTCCAACCCATGCCAGCATGGAAAACGGATGTTAAACAATAGTGATTCAAAACCTGTTGCGAACAAAGTTTTTGACCATTGTTGGCATACCTTTGATTTCACTAAACTTTTCTACATCTTATAGAATGTATTGAGTACACTACAATATCGTTCTATAAAAACTACCGAAAAAATTTTTATGAAATTTAAAAAGAAAAGAAAGAGAAATCAGAAATATAAAAATATCAAAATTCTTACCATCTCCATGATGCAAATCGAGATCTACATAGAGGACGCGAGTGAAGGTTTTCCTTAATTCCAGAATTCCCAGAACACAGTCGTTGACGTAGCAAAATCCTGATGCAGAATCTCTGGAAGGGATCAAGAAGGAAAGAATTGACATACAGCAATCATCACCATCAACATTGTCAGTCGTCATTAGTCATCATAAACAATCACCATCACCATTATCATCAATCATCATCACTCACCATCCTTGATCATCATAACTGTTTTATCGTCCTCTTTTCAATGCTTGCATGGGTCAGATGGAATTTGTTGAAGCAGATTTTCTACGGCTGGATGTCCTTCCTATCTTCAACCCTCACCTGTTTCTGAGTAAAGTAATATTTCCTCATAGCCAGACATACCCCCAGAAGATTTGAAATGAAAGAGAGTGTTGACTGACCAAAGCTATGACCAGAGAATTTTCAACCATGACTCTCTCTTGATACACGTTGCTGTCTAAGAATACATTATGCAACATGTCCATAAAAAACACTAGTGTGTAATTTTAGCTATATGCAGCTGCTATTTCTAACAGCTAGAACAACCACTAAGAGGCTCTCATGCTTTGCAGATGATGGCAAAACAATGTATGGTAACAGTAGCAAGAATTACAATGATGCCATCATTATTGTCATCATTTTAACGTCTAGTTTTCTATGCTAGCATGGCTCAACCAGAATTTGTTTCTGTCACCAATCCTCACCTGTTTCCAAATCTCTATATATATAAAGCTGAAGTTGTCTGTGTATGGCAGATTTGGTAGCCTTCAACTAACACTATCTCCTCCAAGACCCTGCGGCGCAAGTTGACCAAAATTGAGAGTATGATAGAAGGCTTGCTCTTGCTTCCTTAGAAGAAAAAATTCAAATCAGACCATGTTAACACCAAAAATTATTTACATCAAAAAGGTGCTTTTTTTTCTATGAAAATCCCTATTTTTTTACAATTTTTTGACTGCTGTGATGCCATTTTTCGATGTGTTTCAACCAGAAAAATGTTCACTTAAAGAGAATAACAAGCTACATAATGCAAAATTTTTACTTTTCAAAAATTCCAAATTTAAAGGGTCAAAACAAACCCGAGCAACGCCAGGCGATATTGCTAGTAAGGGAACAGTTCTATATAATAATAATAATAATAATAATAATAATAATAATTGTGTACAGTGCTCAGGTGCACTACAACTCATCTAAAGTGTATATATAATCAGGTGTAGTTTCGGCGGATTTCGGAAAGCATGAGGGCCTTAAAGGATGCAGTGTCATGGCAGTCAACAACTGACGCAGGCAGTTTATTCCACGCTTCAGCAACCCTGAGCGTGAAAAAATGTTTCCGAAAGTCATGGGAGCTGTGTTGTTTTCTGACTTTGTAGGCATGTCCACGTGTGTTAGACACATGGAGATCAAAAAGGTGTTCAGTGTTGTTGTTGGTGAGGTGGTTGATAACCTTGTGGGTGTACAACCCTATACAACCCTTCGTTCAACCATTGAGCAAGTACCTCTCCATAATTTTCTGGTTATAGCTGGTGATCTGAATGCTAGACTAGGACCCGATGAGACCAAGTTTACTTTCAACTCTAAAACCAATCGGAACGGAGAAATGCTCAAAGACTTCTTGGAGGAATTTAATCTCTACACCTCCAACAATTCTTTTATGAAACCAAAAGGTCAACTTTGGACATTTGAGTCCCCACTTGGTGATAGGGCACAAATTGACTACCTCATCTTTCAAAAGAAATGGCGCAATAGTGTTAAGGACTCAAGATCCTACTCTTCCTTTAGTTCTGTCGGCTCTGACCACAGAATTGTATCAGCTACCGTTAAGCTTAGTCTTCGCTCATCCAAAAAACTAAGCCTCACCCGATCAAAATGATCGACTGGGAGGAAGTCTTATCTAACCCCGATATGTCCAAACAATTTACTATTGAGGTCTATAACAAATTTCAATCTCTGTCTACTTCTGAAATAGATGCTGAGAACATTGAGGAAGTATACAGCAGCCTCATCAAATCAACAGAGGAAGTTGCACTGGCTACTCTTCCCAAAAGGAAGAGTAGGGGCCAGAGCAAACCTTCTAATTCCCCAAATGTCATCGAAGCCAGAAACCATCTAAAGTCTATATCACTAGCTTACCACCGTTCTCCATCCCAGTCACTGAAGATCCAACTCATAGCTGCCAGGAAGAATCTTGATGAGGCTTACTTGAACGCCGAGGTCGAATTTATCAATGGCAAAATTAGTAAACTATCGAAAGAGCACATTAGTAAAAAACACCATCTCGCCTGGAAATCCATCAAAGACCTATCAGGCAAAAATTCTGGGTCATCAATTAGAATTAAAGGGGGATCAGCTAAGAAGCGTTTAGAAAATTGGTCAACCCATTTTAAAAACCTCCTTGGGAAGAATGCTAAAATCCCTGATAACCCCACTCTCCCAAGTGTGCCTATATCAGACACGCTGGACATCAACACCTCCCCTTTTACCATATTTGAACTAACAGCAGCCACCAAGCAACTAAAAGCCTCGAAAGCATTTGGTCCCGACAACATTCCGGCTGTGATTTGGAAGGATGATAGATTTCACACACTTTTGCTTAACCTCTGCAACCACACACTTTCCACCTTTGTCGCTCCAAAGATTTGGTACCAATCTCAAATCATTCCAATACCCAAAAAAGGCGATTTGTCCCTCGTCACCAACTACAGGGGCATATCTCTAATGTCAATTGCTGCAAAACTGTACAACAAACTGATCCTAAATCGTCTTGTCCTTTTTGTTGAACCTTTGCTCCGAAAGAGCCAAAATGGATTCAGACATGGGCGCTCAACGCTGAGCCAGATACTATGCCTGCGGAGACTTATTGAAGAATCAAAAGCATTTAATCGCGATCTTGCAATGGTATTTGTAGACTTTTCTAAAGCGTTCGATTCTGTAGATAGGTGCAAGATGTTTGAAATCCTTAAGCTCTATGGGATACCAGACAAAATTATTTCTGCCATCAAGGTCCTCTACACAGATACGTCTTCAACCATCTTAACCCCTGATGGAGAAACATCATCTTTCTCGATCGAGGCCGGAATACTGCAGGGAGACACACTCGCCCCATTTCTTTTCATCATTGTTGTTGATTATGTGCTACATATGTCAGTTGATACCATCTCTGGCAAGGGCTTTGAAATAAAACCAAGAAGAAGTTCCAGACACCCAGCTGAGTACTTGACAGACACTGACTTTGCTGACGACATCGCTCTTATCAGTGATTCTCTCTCCAATGCCCAGTCTCTTTTACAATCTCTTGAACAAGCCTCAAATTGTGTAGGTCTTTACCTCAATGAGACCAAAACTGAATACATAAACAAGTGCCTGTCCAACAGTGATTGCATCATCCACACTCTCAACAGTGCACCTTTAAATATGGTTTCTGATTATAAATATCTTGGGTCATACATATCATCATCTGGAAAAGACTTTCTAACTAGAAAGGGTATGGCCTGGTCAGCCTGTAATGACATGCATAAGATCTGGTCATCAAATCTAAGTAGAGACTTCAAACTTGAAATATTCAAAGCCACAGTCGAACCAATCCTACTATATGGCTCAGAAACCTGGACGTTATCAAAGAAGCTTGAGAGGCGGTTGGATGGAACCTACACTCGCCTCCTTATGAGAGCTCAAAATCTCTCGTGGAGGCGCCATCCAACTAAAATGCAAATATATGGGAAATTACCACCTGTGTCATCTCTTGTGAAAGGTAGGAGAGTCCAGTTTGCTGGACATTGTTGTAGAGCTGAAAAAGAAGTAATTTCTACTCTTCTCCTCTGGAAGCCATCTACTCGCAACACCAGAGGGCGCACACTCTCCTACCCTGATGTAATCTCCAGGGATACAGGCATGCAGCAACAGGACCTCCGTAATGCTATGATGGACCGTGAAGTCTGGCGCAACATGGTAAATTCCATTGTCTCGACCACGGTCGAACAATGATGAATGATGATGTGGGTATTTCTATGAATGAACATGATAGTGGCACTCTTTTATGACTATCACGCAATGGCAAGACAAAGAGATACAGATACACACACACACACATATACGAGAAGATGCTGAAAATTCCTGGCTTTGGGTAAAAGAAAATACAGGGGGGTCAGTTAATTATGATTTTATTCAACATATTCTCCTTCACAGATTCACACACTTATTGCAGTGTTCCTTCAGCTTTTTCAAGCCCTGTAAAAGAATTTGGAAGGTTGGGCCTCCAACCAGTCCTTTTGCAATGGGAACTTTTCAGCCCACCATGTATGTATGTGTGTGTACATATATATATATATATATATAGGGGGAGAATTCACAAAAAAACAAAAAACAAAGACAGGTGGTGTAGACAACAAACAGATGTATTAGTATAACGCTTAGGAAGTGAAAAAGTCTTTGTTTTGAGCCTGTGCTCTTCCAAAGGAAGGAACACAGAAAGAAACAAGGAGAGAAAATAAAGAATGTGTAGTGGCTAGCGATCTATCATGACATGTGTGTGTATATATATATATATATATATATATATAATATATATATATCATCATCACTTAACATCGATTGTCCATGCCAGCATGGGTTGGATATTTTGACCAGAGCTGGTAAGCTGGAAGGATGCACCAGACTCCAGTCTGATTTGGCATGGTTTTCAACACTTTGATGGCCTTCCTAACGCCAACCACTCTGAGAGAGTAAAGAGTGCTTTTACATGCCACTGGCACGGGTGCCATTTGCGTGACACCAGTATTTACCACAACTGCGATTGTGCTCAGCTTGATGGGTCTTCTTCTCACACACACAAGAAACTTTTTTTCAGTTTCCATCTACTAAATCCATTCACAAGGCTTTGGTCAACCCATGGCTAGATAGTAGAAGACGTTTTTCCCAAGGTACCATGCGGTGGGATTGAACCTAAAACGATGCAGTTGGGAAGCAAACTCCTGAATCACAAAGCCACTCCTGCACCTATATATACGGTAAAAGAGATTCACCCAGCTGTAGAAACATTGCCAGATCAGACTGGGATTGGGGCAGCCTTCTGGCTTCCCAGACCCCAGTTGAACTGTCCAAGCCATGCTAGCATGGAAAGCGGACGCTAAACGAAGATGATGATGATGATGATGATGGCATACTGTGGGACTGAACCCCACACCTCATGACTGTGAAGTGAATAAAATAGATCATTCAAGACAAAACCCTTACCTGTGAGCATGATGCCAACCTCCAAACCAGTTGATTGCTATTTGGCAAGGATTTTCTTTATCCACAAGACAGCGGGCCGCTTCAATGGTACTACCAGCGATGTGGCTCACGTAGTTGAAGACACCCTTCTCGGTGGGACAGTCATAACCTACAAAATGTGAAGGAAGCAAAACAAAAAAGTGTGATGTCTTCTGATTTGACCATTAATACAAAGGGAAATAATGTAAAGTATACTAGCCATCTCAATATGGCTAACCACTAAGGGTGGGTGTTACTGTAGCTTTTAGCCCCAGATCATTGTCACCAGCTGGCTTTAGGCACACTTTCTAAAAGCTACAGTAACACCCACCCTTAGTGGTTAGCCATATTGAGATGACTAGTATACTTTACGTTGTCGAGCGGTTACTGTTTACATTTCGTACGGAGATTTATTATTACAAAGGGAAATAGCTTTCAACAAACAAATTGGAAAATTTCTATAAGAAATCATCATCATCATCATCATCGTTTAACGTCCGCTTTCCATGCTAGCATGGGTTGGACGATTTTGACTGAGGGCTCGCGAACTAGAGGGCCACACCAGGCTCCAGTCTTGATCAGGCAGAGTTTCTACAGCTGGATGCCCTTCCTAACACCAACTACTCCAAGAGTGTAGTGGGTGCTTCTTACATGCCACCGGCATGGAGGCCAGTCGGGCGGTACTGGCAACGACCTCACTCGAATCTTTTTACACGTGCCAGTAAAGCGACGTTGGTAACGATCACGCTTGAATGGTGCCCTTTTACGTGCCACGGGTATGGAAGCCAGTTGGCTGCTCTGGCAACGATCACGCTCAGATGGTGCTCTTGGCACCCTACTAGCACAGGCATAAGTGCCAGTAAGGCGACAAGCGGTAACTATACCGAGAAATAATGCTTGTTGTCACTTCAACATGATTGTTCTGTACAAATCGACATTACTGCCATTTTTTAGCCCCCAAGAGGACACCACCTCTAGCTGGTTACCAATGTAACTTTCTCTTCACTATGTTGTTGTATTTCAGGATGGTCATTTTTTTTTTTTGCCAAATAAACACATGCACTATATATTTGTTCTTCAATTGTTTATTACTGAGAATAGAGTAAGTGGAGCAAGAGCACACACGAAAACAAAAAGTGTCGCCAAAGAGGTCACAGATGTGTGATGCAAGATTTCCGGACAGGAGTTAAAATAAGAACAGTAATAAAGGAGAGAAGAACGAATATACAGTGCGTGTGTTTATTTGGCAAAAAAAAATAGAAATAAAAATAACCATAGGCGCAGGAGTGGCTGTGTGGTAAGTAGCTTGTTTACCAACCACATGGTTCCAGGTTCAGTCCCACTGCATGGCATCTTGGGCAAGTGTCTTCTACTATAGTCTTGGGCCAACCAAAGCCTTGTGAGTGGATTTGGTAGACGGAAACTGAAAGAAGCCCGTCGTATATATGTATATATATATATATATATATATATATATATATGCGTGTGTGTGTTTGTGTCTGTGTTTGTCCCCTAGCATTGCTAGTCAACCGATGCTGGTGTGTTTATGTCCCCGTTACTTAGCAGTTCGGCAAAAAGAGACCAATAGAACAAGTACTGGGCTTACAAAAGAATAAGTCCCGGGGTCGAGTTGCTCAATTAAAGGCGGTGCTCCAGCATGGCCGCAGTCAAATGACTGAAACAAGTAAAAGAGTATCCCAAAATACAAAAATATCTGTTTCAACAAACAATTTCACATCAGGAATCTTGCAACACAAATTTCTCTTCACTGTAATCCTAAATTACCCTTATCTTTGTTCGTTTTCATTTTCCCTATTCATCTTACAGTCAAGAGTTCACCCCTCCTCCTCCTCCTCAACCCATGTCAATCCCATCTTTTATTCAAACATCAATGGTCAATCAACATCAATGGAATTTGTAGCTGTGATACCAGTGCCAGTGGCACATAAGAGAACCATCTGAACGTGACCATAGCCAGCGCCACCTCGACTGGCCTTCGTGCCGGTGGCATGTAAAAAGCACCATCCGATCGTGGCCGTTTGCCAGCCTCGTCTGGCACCTGTGCCTGTGGCACATAAAAAGCACCCACTACACTCTCGGAGTGGTTGGCGTTAGGAAGGGCATCCAGCTGTAGAAACACTGCCAGATCAGACTAGGCCTGGTGCAGCCTTCTGGGTTCCCAGACCCCAGTTGCACCGTCCAACCCATGCTAGCATGGAAAGCGGACGTTAAATGATGATGATGATGATGATGATAGTGGATAAAGTTCCTCTTCCAGGCACAAGTCCAGACAAGGTTGTTTCCGGAAGACTAGAAGTCGCCCATGCATACCAGCCTCCCCGCTCCACATCACTGATGTTATCCAAGAGAAAGGTAAAGGCCGATACAGCTTGGCACCAGTGACATCACATCGCAACTCATTACGATCGTGAACTCCCACATCATAAATAACAGCTGAAAGTTCTGCCACCTCTTATTGAACAACCTGCATGTTTGATTTCTTTATGGGGATCTTTTCGGTTTGAACGGCAGTTTTTTCTAGCGGTGTCATATGAAATTGTCACCCATAATTATGACCTTAGTATCAATCTATTGCATTTCAATCTGTTTTAGGGTTAGGGGTGGGGGAAGGATATCTTTTTTTCTTCACAAATGTAAATAAACCCAATCTGTTTCTTAAACGAGGGACATATTGATACGGCACAGAATGTTTTCACCTCAATAGACGTCAGTGATTGGTTGAAATTACAGAAATTGAAGAAAAAAACAACAACAAATGTCTTACAAACTATAGAATTTTCCCAATAAAGCCAAGAGAAAAAGATGTTTTATAAACACATTCTACCAGTATACGAAGTTTAAAAGTGTTTAGTTACGTGGAAATTATGTTAAAAACTGCCGTTCAGACCAAAAAGATCCCTTTATCATCATCATCATCATCATCGTTTAACGTCCGCTTTCCATGCTAGCATGGGTTGGACGGTTCAACTGGGGTCTGTGGAGCCCGAAGGCTGCACCAGGCCAGTCAGATCTGGCAGTGTTTCTACAGCTGGATGCCCTTCCTAACACCAACCACTCCGAGAGTGTAGTGGGTGATTTTATGTGCCACCGACACAGGTGCCAGACGAGGCTGGTGAACGGCCACGCTCGGATGGTGTTTTTTATGTGCCACTGACACAGGTGCCAGACGAGGCTGGCAGACGGCCACGCTCGGATGGTGTTTTTTATGTGCCACTGACACAGGTGCCAGACGAGGCTGGCGAACGGCCACGATCGGATGGTGTCCGTTACATGCCCACAGCACGGAGGCCAGTCGATGCGGTACTGGCTACGGCCACTTTCGGATGGTTTTCTTATGTGCCACAAGGATACAAATTCCATTGATGTTCATCTATTTTGATTTGGTTTGATTCTCACTTGCCTCAACAGGTCTTCACAAGTGTTACAAGAAGGAAGGTATGCACAGGTGGACTGACTACGTCCCAGGTAGGGGCCACGGGTTATGGCCTCACTAGTCTTGCCGGGTCTTCTCATGCACTGCATACTTCCATAGGTCTCGGTCTCTAGTCATTTCCTTGGTGAGACCTAAAGTTCGAAGGTCGTGCTTCACCACCTCGTCCCAGGTTTTCCTGGGTCTACCTCTTCCACAGGTTCCCTTAACTGCTAGGGTGTAGCACTTTTGCACACAACTATCTTCAGCCATTCTCGTCACATGACCATACCAGCGCAGCCGTCTCTCTTGCACACCACAACTGATGCTTCTTAGGTTCAACTTTTCTCTCAAGGTACTTACACTCTGTCGATTATGAACACTGACATTACACATCCATCGGAGCATACTGGCTTCATTTCTTGCGAGCTTACACATATCCTCAGCAGTCACGGCCCATGTTTCACTACCATGTAGCATGGCTGTACGTACACATGCATCATACAGTCTGCCTTTTACTCTGAGCGAGAGGCCTTTTGTCACCAGCAGGGGTAAGAGCTCTCTAAACTTTGCCCAGGCTATTCTTACTCTAGCCGTTACACTTTCAGCACACCCAACCCCGCTACTGACTTGGTCACCTAGGTAGCGGAAGCTATCAACTACTTCTAGTTTTTCTCCCTGGAACGTGGTAGAAGTTGGTCTCTACACATTTCCAGTGTTTATTGCTCCTGAGCATCTGCCACAGATAAAAACTATTTTCCTAGTTAGCCTTCCTTTGACATTGCTGCACCTCTTATGTGTCCATAGCTTACACTTGGCGCACCTTATAGAGTTTCTACCTACACCTTTTTTACAGATCGAGCAGGGCCATCTACCTGAAGTCGTTTGTGATTGGTCCACCTTCCTACTTATTAGGACTTTGGTTTTGGCTAGGTTGATTCTAAGGCCCTTCGATTCTAATCCTTGTTTCCACACCTGAAACTTCTCCTCCAGTTCTGATAGTGACTCAGCAATTAGAGCAAGGTCATCAGCATAGAGGAGCTCCCAGGGGCATCCTGTCTTGAATTCCTCCGTTATTGCCTGGAGGACTATGATAAATAGGAGGGGACTGAGGACTGAACTTTGGTGGACCCCAACCTCTACCCGGAATTCTTCACTGTACTCGTTGCCAACCCTCACCTTACTAGCAGCGTCTCTGCACATGGCTCGCACAGCTCTCACTAACCATTCATCTATCCCTAGTTTCCTCATTGACCACCAGATAAGGGATCGGGGGACCTTGTCAAAGGCTTTCTCCATGTCAACAAAAGCCAGGTACAAGGGCTTATCTTTGGCTAGGTATTTCTCCTGCAGCTGTCTTACCAGGAATATAGCATCAGTAGTACTTTTATGGTGATCAAATGTTATTGTTTACATAAGCTCGCTCCCCTCAGCAAATCAACAAGTGTGCCACATGTCAGATGCCAAAGTGAGCAGAGAGGAGAGTGAAACAAAGTATTCTGCTCAAGATCATAGCATCCCAAACCAAAAGACCATACTTGTTCACTCCTGTTTTTTATTCAGTCGTCATCACTGCTGTCACTGTCTTCATTTAATGTCCACTTTCCATGCTAACATTGGTTGGATGGTTTTAGATGAAAGGCAGTGAGCTGGCAGAAACGTTAGCACACCGGGCGAAATGTTTAGCAGTATTTTGTCTGTCTTTATGTTCTGAGTTTGAATTCTGCTATGGTAGACTTTGCCTTTCATCTTTTCGGGGTCAATAAATTAAGTACCAGTTACACACTGGGGTCGATGTAATCGACTTAATCCCTTTGTCTGTCCTTGTTTTTCCCCTCTATGTTTAGCCCCTTGTGGGCAATAAATAAATAAGAAATATAACCAGTGGTGATGAGATGACCAGTTGGGTCCTCATCCTCAACATACATCAATGGGTAACAAAATTAGGAGTGGTGGGCAGCAGGGGAAGACTCACTTAGTCCAAATTGTTCAGCTTCTTCACTGTATTTCTCTTCGTCATCGAACTTATTGATAGACTCCAGAAACTGCAGGTAATTCCGACAGTGAAATTCGGCCATTTCATCAAACGTGGCTTTCTTGGGAGAAACAATCCTGGCAAATAAAAATAGAAATAAGTACATTTGGTATCCTTCTTCATTTGGAGAACAGTTTAAAATATATAAGAGTTTATATGCTTTTCAATATCATCGTCATCATTTAACCCTTTCGTTACCAACCTGGCTGAAACCAGATCTGGCTATGAGTACAAATATCATGTTTTCATAAGGTTTGAATTAAAATCTTCCACCAAACCTTAGTCACAATTTATGTTCCTAACACTAGCTTAATGAGAGCTAAGTTATTTTACTAAATTCTTTGTTATATTGAAAGTAATTGAAAGAAACACAGAGCATCATCATCATCAACGTTTAACATCCGTTTTCCATGCTATCATGGGTTCGACGGTTCGACCAGGGTCTGGGAAGCCAGAAGGCTGCACCAGGCTCCAGTCTGATCAGGCACTGTTTCTACGGCTGGATGCCCTTCCTAACGCCAACCACTCCATGAGTGTAGTGGGTGCTTTTTATGTGTCACCGGCACAGGTGCGAGGGGAGGCTGGCAACAGCCACGATCGGTCATTACCATTTTTCTTTATTGCAATAAATATGACTTACAGCTGTTTCCAGGAGTCATTATAGGTTCGTTATTGATAGGTTTATTCAATCAGCCACTTGATCAGTTGAGAAAAACTGAACGACCTTAAAAGTAAATGCCACTGTCATCAGAGTCATTTCTGGTATATAATATATATATATATATCATCATCATCATCATCATCATCGTTTAACGTCCGTTTTCCGTGCTAGCACGGGTTGGACGGTTTGACCGGGGTCTGGGGAGCCAGGGGCTGCCCCAGGCTCCAGTCTGATCTGGCAGTGTTTCTACAGCTGGATGCCCTTCCTAACGCCAACCACTCCGCGAGTGTAGTGGGTGCTTTTTACGTGCCACCTGCACAGGTGCCAGAGGGGTCTGGCATCGGCAACGATCAGGTGGTGCTTTTTTTTTTTTTTTTTTTTTTTTTTTTTTATATATATATGTACTAGACAAGCCATGACTCACTGTAGAAATTTTGCCAGATCAGATTGAGCCTGGTGCAGCCTTCCTCAGTCAAACCATCCAACCCATGCCAGCATGGAAAGCGGATGATGATGACATACATGTATATTGGGTTGGCAACTAAGTTCCCGCCGTTTTTTTTAATTAAAATTTTTTAAAAGGTTTAATAAAAAATAACAACTAATTAATCAATAATGTATTCACCGTTGCTGTTTACAACTTCTTCCCAACGTTTAACAAGATTTTCAATACCTTGTTGGTAGAAATCACCCAATTTTGGACTCGAAAAATTGATCCAACCAAGCTCACAATTCTGCATAAGTATTGAACAAAACTCTGCGCATAGCATTTGAAAGAGATCAAAAGAGGTGGAAATCCATTGGTGCCAAATCAGGAGAGTACGGCGGGTGTGGCAGCACTTCCCAGCCATGCGTTTGAATGGCTTCCTTAGTCATATTGGCGATATGAAGGCGAGTGTTGTCATGCAGCAGAAGACTCCATGCTGACGATTAGGTCTTTTCTCTTGAATAGGCATGTTGAGCCGTTCAATCTGTTGAACATAGTTCCGCGTTGACCGTTTGGTTCCTTTCAAGCAATTCATAATAGATAATCCTTTCCCAGTCCCACCAAACGCACAACATCGTTTTACGCGGATGAAGATCTTGTTTCACGTATGGTGTCACTTGTTTACCGGGGCTAAGCCATTCCTCATGCTGTTTCATATTGATGTAGAGGCACCATTTTCCATCGCCAGTAACAATTTGGTAAAAAATCGTTGTTTGTGTCCATGAGTTGAGTGGTGACGAGCAAGCAAACCAGTGGAGATTGTGGCTCGTTGATTTTTGTTATTGTCACTTAAAGCATGCGGAACCCATGCTCGATACTTCTGAACCTTTGCCATTGAGTGTAGATGCTTCTCTATATCAGTGTGGGAGCATTCCATTTTCTTTGCCAGTTCCTTCATTGTTTGACAAAAATTTTCGTGCAAAGGTTGGTTTAAATAGCTCTTCATCAAAATCAACTGGACGGCCAGAATGAGGTGCGTCTTTGAGGTCAAAATTTCCATGTTTGAACTTGCCATGCCAATCAGGAGCGGTTCTTTCAGCTATGTCACCCTCTCCATACACAGCAGCTTTTACGACCTTAGAACCTTGATTAAAAGAAGGTGTCGGAAATGATCGATTTTCTTAACTTGACATTCCATTCTAATGATCTGAAAATAAACAAAAATTAACTAGAAAAAAAACAAAATAGATTCAAAAATGATTCAAAAATAGATTCCTAAATTTAAAAAAAAATGGCAGGAACTCAGTTGCCAACTCAATATATATATATATATATATATACACACACATACCTATGTATATTATACATACATACATATATATATATATATACATATATATACATACATACATATACATACATGTATATACATACATATATATACATAGATATATACATACATATATATATACATACATATATATACATACATATACATACATACATATACATACATACATATATACATATACATACATACATATATACATACATATATATACATACATATATATACATACATATACATACATATATATACATATATATACATACATATACATACATATACATATATATATATATATATATATATATATATATATATATATATGAACTTGAGTTTTATTGTTTGTCTATGAATACTGCCAAACGCGAGTTTTCTTTTCAGGTTCATGATGCTACTAGGTCCATGGCCTCCCACTTCCTCAGGGTTGGCACCCTCAACGTTGGCACACTGAAAGGCAGATCTGGTGAGATCGTCGAATTGCTTGAACGGAGGTGTGTAGGTATATGCTGTATTCAAGAGGTGAGGTGGAGAGGAGGTTCTGCTAGGTTCCTCACGGGTAAAGGACAGAGGTATAAGATTTTCTGGGCCGGGAATACTGAAGGGGTTGGGGGAGTGGGTATGCTTATTGCCGAAAAATGGGTAGATAAGGTTATCGAGGTAGTCAGAGTATGTGACAGAATACTGAAGATTAGATTAGTGCTCCATCATAGTTTAGCAACTATTATATCGGCCTATGCCCCTCAGCCAGGGTTACCCAATGGACAGAAAGACCGTTTCTATGACACCCTACTGCAGACCATCTCATTGACGAACAACAGGGACCTTCTCTTTGTGGCTGGTGACTTCAATGGGCATGTTGGACGATATGCTGAGGGCTTCTATGGCGTTCATGGAGGCTATGGTTATGGTTCTCGCAATGAGGAGGGAACCAGGCTGCCGGAGTTCTGTGATGCGAATAGTCTTATGGTTTGCAACACTAACTTCAGGAAACCAACAAGCCACTCGGTCACCATCCGTTCGGGCCAGCATACTAGCCAAATCGACTACATCCTTGCCAGAAAAAGGGAAAGATGGCTGCTTATAAATGCCAAAACCTTCCCAGGTGAAGAATGTACCCCACAACATAGAATGGTAGTCAGTGACTTTAGGATCAGGACTAAGAGGACGACTAGAAGACGACCAACATGGAGAAGAAGGGTCTGGAAGCTTAAAGACCCTGCAAATGGACAAAGATTTAGAGACATGTTACTTGAAGCCTTCGACGAAATAGAAGGGGGTATAGCTACACATGGGGTAGAAGATAACTGGGCGCTTCTAAGGGACAACCTGCTGAAAGCCACTGACCAGATCTGTGGCTGGTGCAAAGTCCCCACAAGACCCAAAATAACGTGGTGGTGGAACAATACTGTTGACAGGGCTATTAGACAAAAGAAACAGGCTTGGAAGGACTGGAAGAACGGTGGTAGCAGGGAAGTGTATCAGACTGCAAGAAGAGAAGCTAGGAAACAGGTTTATTTAGCCAGAGGGGAAGCAGATAAGAAAAAAATTTGCCAATGTCCTGCGCCGTGAGGATGAAAGACTTGAGGTATTTCGTATAGCAAGACAGTGTGTGAGAGAGAATCGTGACGTGGTAGGAGAAAAATGTGTTCGCACGGATGATGGCTCACTTGCGCTAAATGAGGATGCAAAGAGAGAGGTTTGGAGAAGCCACTATGAAAGGTTGCTGAATGAGGAAAATGAATGGGATAAAGAGAGTCTGCCGAATGTTGACCCAACAGAGGGACCAGCAATCTGAGTTGACAGTTCCTAAGTAGTTAAGGCAATTACAAGCATGAAAACAGGGAAAGCCCCAGGCCCATCAGGAATTACTGCAGAGATGCTCAAAATATCTGGTAGTGTCAGCTATAGCCTAGTCACCCGTATAGTTAACCAGGTGATACACGAAGGAGTCATTCCCAATGACTGGTGTAGCAGCATAATAGTCAACTGCTACAAAGGTAAAGGTGACGCCTAAGATACAAATAACTACAGGGGTATCAAGCTGCTGGATCAGGTAATGAAGGTTACGGAGAGGGTTATAGCCCAACTAATTAGAGAGAGAGTTAGCCTAGATCAGATGCAGTTTGGGTTCGTGCCAGGGAAAAGTACTACTGATGCTATTTTCATGGTAAGACAGCTGCAGGAAAAATACCTAGCCAAAGACAAGCCCCTATACCTGGCTTTTGTTGATATGGAGAAAGCCTTCGACAGGGTCCCCCGATCCCTTATCTGGTGGTCAATGAGGAAACTAGGGATAGATGAATGGTTAGTGAGAGCTGTACAAGCCATGTACAGAGACGCTGCTAGTAAGGTGAGGGTCGGCATCGAGTACAGTGAAGAATTCAGGGTAGAGGTTGGGGTCCACCAAGGTTCAGTCCTCAGTCCCCTCCTATTTATCATAGTCCTCCAGGCAATAACGGAGGAATTCAAGACAGGATGCCCCTGGGAGCTCCTCTATGCTGATGACCTTGCTCTAATTGCTGAGTCTCTATCAGAACTAGAGGCGAAGTTTCAGGTATGGAAGCAAGGTTTAGAATGAAGGGCCTTAGAATCAACCTGGCCAAAACCAAAGTCCTAATAAGTAGGAAGGTAGACCAATCACAAAAGCCTTCAGGTAGATGGCCCTGCTCGATCTGTAGAAAAGGCGTAGGTAGAAACTCTATAAGATGCACCAAATGTAAGCTATGGACACATAAGAGATGTAGTAATATCAAAGGAAGACTAACTAGGAAAATAGTTTTTATCTGTGGCAGATGCTCAGGAGCAATAAACTCTGAAAATATGCAGAGACCAACTTCTACCACGTTCCAGGGAGAAAAACTAGAAGTAGTTGATAGCTTCCGCTACCTAGGTGACCAAGTCAGTAGCGGGGTTGGGTGTGCTGAAAGTGTAACTGCTAGAGTAAGAATAGCCTGGGCAAAGTTTAGAGAGCTCTTACCCCTGCTGGTGACAAAAGGCCTCTCGCTCAAAGTAAAAGGCAGACTGTATGATGCATGTGTACGTACAGCCATGCTACATGGTAGTGAAACTTGGGCTGTGACTGCTGAGGATATGCGTAAGCTCGCAAGAAATGAAGCTAGTATGCTCCGATGGATGTGTAACGTCAGTGTTCATAATCGACAGAGTGTAAGTACCTTGAGAGAAAAGTTGAACCTAAGAAGCATCAGTTGTTGTGTGCAAGAGAGACGTTTGCGCTGGTATGGTCATGTGATGAGAATGGCTGAAGATAGTTGTGTGCGAAAGTGCCATACCCTGGCAGTTGAGGGGCCTGTGGAAGAGGTAGACCCAGGAAAACCTGGGTCGAGGTGGTGAAGCACAACCTTCGAACTTTAGGTCTCACCAAGGAAATGACCAGAGACCGAGACCTTTGGAAGTATGCTGTGCGTGAGAAAACCCGGCAAGACCAGTGAGAACAGTCAAAATCAAACCAAATCAATTCATATATCAGAAAGCAGAACCAAATTGTGGTCGATCAATATCAGTGGGAATTGCAGCTGTGGTTAAGCGAACCATCCGATCGTGGTTGTTGCTGGCCCCGCTCCGTCTAGCCTCCGTGTCGGTGGCATGTAAAAGCACCATCCGTTCGTGTCCGTTGCCAGCCTCGCCTGGCCCCCGTGCAGGTGACACGTAAAAGCACCATCCGTTCGTGGCCGTTTGCCAGCTCTGTCTGGCCCCCATGTCGGTGGCACATAAAAGCACCATCCGTTCGTGTTCGTTGCCAGCCTCGCCTGGCCCCCGTGCCGGTGACATGTAAAAGCACCATCCGTTCGTGGCCGTTTGCCAGCTCTGTCTGGCCCCCGTGTCGGTGGCACGTAAAAGCACCATCCGTTCGTGGCGGTTGCCAGCCTCACCTGGCCCCGTGCCGGTGACACGTAAAAGCACCATCCGTCTCGTGGCCGTTTGCCAGCTCTGTCTGGCCCCCGTGTTGGTGGCACGTAAAAGCACCATCCGTTCGTGTCAGTTGCCAGCCTCGCCTGGCCCCCGTGCCGGTGACACGTAAAAGCACCATCCGTTCATGGCCGTTTGCCAGCTCTGTCTGGCACCTGTGCGGGTGGCACATAAAAAGCACCCACTACACTCACGGAGTGGTTGGCGTTAGGAAGGGCATCCAGCCGTAGAAACACTGCCAGATCTGACTGGGCCTGATGAAGCCTTCCAGCTTCACAGACCCCAGTTGAACCGTCCAACCCATGCTAGCATGGAAAACGGACGCTAGATGATGATGATGATGATGATATATATATATATATATATATATATACATATATACAAACATACATGTATACAAACATACATTTATACATACATATACACAAACATACACACACACACACATACATATTGAGAAAAAGGAAGCATTTTGATTTTGATTTTGTCTTGACAAGTTAAAAACAAACACTAATAGAGGATTATCCAAAAAAGCAATAAAAAAGGCAATTAAAAAAAACATGATTATTTTTGATATCCGTTTAAGAGAAACATGACTATATCAGAAAATACACAAAACACAACTGATTAAAAATTAAAAACTTAATTACCTCATATGTTTTGTTAATCCATATGCTTCAATCAGACCATGAACTAGTTTACCCTGGAAGTAAAAATATTTAAACAGGTGTAATAAACAATGTTTTAATTAACACAAATGTAAAGGTAAAAAATCAATATGTCAGGGAACAGAAATGTGTATCCATTGATATATCTTGTATATGTTAATTCCTCATCATCATCATCATTTAATGTCCGTTTTCTGCGCTAGCACGGGTTGGACAGTTCGACCAGGGTCTGGGAAGCCAGGAGGCTGCACCAGGCTCCAGTCTGATCTGGCAGTGTTTCTACAGCTGGATGCCCTTCCTAACGCCAACCACTCCGCGAATGTAGTGGGTGCTTTTTACATGCCACCGGCACAGGTGCCAGGGGAGACTAGCATAGGCCACGATCGGTTGGTGCTTTAACGTGCCACTGGCATGGGAGCCAGTCAAGGCGGCGCTGGCATTGGCCACATTCGGATGGTGCTTTTTATGTGCCACCGGCACAGGAGCCAGTCGAGGCAGTGCTGGCATCGGCCACATTCGGATGTTTCAGTCATTTGACTGCAGCCATACTGGGGCATCACTTTCAAGTGCTTTATTATTTTATCAACCCTAATGGGATGAGAAGCCACATTGACCTCTGTTAGGTTGGAAATCAGAAAATGAAGCACCAGAAGAAATGTCGCTAAGCATTTCATCTGACACATTAACAATTCTTTATTTCTTTATTGCCCACAAGGGGCTAAACATAGAGGTGACAAGCAAGGACAGGCAAAGGGATTAGGTCGATTACATCGACCCCAGTACATAACTGGTACTTATTTAATCGACCCCGAAAGGATGAAAGGCAAAGTCTACCTCGGCGGAATTTGAACTCAGAACATAACAGCAGACAAAATACCTATTTCTTTATTGCCCACAAGGGGCTAAACATAGAGGTGACAAGCAAGGACAGGCAAAGGGATTAAGTCGATTACATCGACCCCAGTGTGTAACTAGTACTTAATTTATCGACCCCGAAAGGATGAAAGGCAAAGTCTACCTCGGTGGAATTTGAACTCAGCACGTAACGGCAGACAAAATACCTATTTCTTTATTGCCCACAAGGGGCTAAACATAGAGGGGACAAGCAAGGACAGGCAAAGGCATTAAGTCGATTACATCGACCCCAGTGTGTAACTAGTACTTAATTTATCGACCCCAAAAGGATGAAAGGCAAAGTCTACCTCGGTGGAATTTGAACTCAGCACGTAACGGCAGACAAAATACCTATTTCTTTATTGCCCACAAGGGGCTAAACATAGAGGGGACAAGCAAGGACAGGCAAAGGGATTAAGTCGATTACATCGACCCCAGTGTGTAACTGGTACTTAATTTATCGACCCCAAAAGGATGAAAGGCAAAATTTACCTCAGCAGAATTTGAACTCAGAACATAACGGCAGACGAAATACCGATAAGCATTTTGCCTGGCATACTAACGATTCTGCCAGCTCGCCACTTTAAGAAGACGATATACAAGGTGGTATCAAAAAGTTCCCAGACTAGTTCTGTAGTGTGCCAACAGATGGCAGCACATGGTTGCATGTGCAGTGAGACCTAAAGTGTTTTGCTCAAGAATACAACACAAAAATCAAAATCAAAATCGATCAACATCAATGGAAATTGTAGCTGTGATACCAGTGCCGATGGCATGTAAGAGAACCATCCGAACATGGCCGTTGCCAGCACCGCCCCGACTGGCCTCCGTGCCGGTGGCACATAAAATGCACCATCCGATTGTGGCTGTTGCCTGACTCGTCTGGCACGTAAAAAGCACCATCCGATCATGGCCGTTTGCCAGCCTTGTCTGGCACCTGTGCAGGTGGCACGTAAAAAGCACCCACTACATTCACGGAGTGGTTGGCGTTGGGAAGGGCATCCAGCTGTAGAAACACTGCCAGATCAGACTGGGCCTGGCGCAGCCTTCTGGCTTCCCAGACCCCAGTTGAACAGTCCAACCCATGCTAGCATGGAAAATGGACGTTAAACAATGATGATGATGATCCCGGTCCGAGAATCGAACTCACAACCTCACGATCATAAGCTCAACAATCTAACCACTGAGCCATATACCATCAAGACTTCTGACAGCTACACATGGGAACCTCCCAAAAACCACAGAACAGTCAGGCAAAGCACCCTATCCAATCTATAAGTGCATATTCAGAGTTTGCACGCTCACTCGGACCATTCTCGCCACTCTCATCCACTTATCAATAAATTGACCGGGAGGGGCAGTATCACTTTCTCCACTCTCATTTTCCTTTACAAAAGTTTACGAGGACTTGACCAAAGAGAAAAGTGTCTGTCTTCAGTCTTACTCTTTTACTTGTTGCAGTCATTTGAATGCGGCCATGCTGGAGCACCGCCTTTAATCGAGCAACTCAACCCCGGAACTTATTCTTTTGTAAGCCCAGTACTTATTCTATCAGTCTCTTTTGCCGAACTGCTAAGTAACGGGGATATAAACACACCAGCATCGGTTGTCAAGCAATGCTAGGAGGACAAACACAGACACACACGCATATATATATATAATATATATATATATATACGACGGGCTTCTTTCAGTTTCCATCTACCAAATCTACTCACAAGGTTTTGGTCAGCCCGAGGCTATAGTAGAAGACACTTGCCCAAGGTGCCACGCAGTGGGACTGAACCCGGAACCATGTGGTTGGTAAACAAGCTACTTACCACACAGCCACTCCTGTGTCTTGTCCATCCTCTTTTAACAAGGCCACCAAATAGGTTAACCACTGCCTGCCTGTCCTTGCTGGCCTAAGGATGATGACAGGACGATCTTTCGTGCTTTAAGCACCCCATACTACACTCTCGGAGTGGTTGGCATTAGGAAGGGCATCCAGCTGTAGAAACTCTGCCAGATCAAGATTGGAGCCTGGTGCAGCCATCTGGTTCGCCAGCCCTCAGTCAAAATCGTACAACCCATGCTAGCATGGAAAGCGGACGTTAAACGATGATAAAACCCCTTGTAACTTTTCTATCTTTTGGAATTTTCAGAAACATTTTGTGAATTTGTGTTCTACACAAGGGAATTCATATAATTATGCAATATAAAAAAAAATTGTGCGTGTGTGATTTTAGGGCGATTTAGCTGTTATTTTGAGTACTACTTAAATACAAAGGTCCCAACACATCTAACCCTAAAACTAACCTTAAACCCTAACCCTAAGCTAAACCCTAAACTCTAACCCTAACTTTAATAAGAGAGCATTGTAAAAACATTGTTATGTCAATGCGTCAGGAACTCTATATTTAAGTAGTGCTGTTATTTTGAGCACATCCCACGACCACCTGATACCTTCCTCGTTTCTTTGTCACTCTGACATGTATTGATGCTTTTCAATATTTTCCTCCCCATAAACACATTTAATGGAATGATGGTGCGCACAAGGACACTCCATTGCTGAGATTTAAGCAAAAAAATTGGGACTGTCTGTATTCAAAACTCTGATTTTTTTTTAAATTCAAAAAAGAGTAGAACTTTTAGGATTATGGTGGGGCAGGGTTTAGAAATTTTCGTTAATTTTTTTTTTTTTTGTAATTGTATAAATTCCAGTGTATAGAAAAGAAATTCGCAAAAATTTTCTGAAAAGTACAAAAAATAGAAAGTTCTGGAAACCAGAATTCCACCCACAATGGAACGCATTTGATAGATATATCAGTTCAACATTTTTGGATATGTTTTCGGCCAAAATTATCAATTATATTCTAATTGCTGTCAGCCGACATGGCATACCTACACAAGTGTGCCCCACTGATTTTGTTTCCTTGAAACTTTCAGAAAAATTTATATCTTTTAATGAAACTTTCTACAAATACCATTCAGATAATGAAGATTACGAGTACATTAGGATTTGTAGTGAAAAAATATTTTTTTCAGAAGTGAGGGGCAGGAGTTTCAGATAATTCACATGAGTTGCTTTGTTTCCTCATAACTTTAGGGGGAAAAAAGGGATATATTTTAATGACATTTTCTACAAATATCCTTCAAAGAATGTACAATAAGATTTATCGAAATTTGATATGGAAAAAAAGGTGGGTGTATACACATACATACTGACACACATCACATGTATGTCGACAAAAACTTGAAATTTTGAAAATTATATTGACCAATATTGTGAGGTGTGTCAGTATGTATGTGTGCATACCCTCAAATTATTTTTGTTTTCACATTAAATTGCTATATAATCGTAACCTACAATATCTAAAAAGGATCTTTTCGGTTTGACCGGCAGTTTTTAACATAATTTCCACGTAACTAAACACTTTTAAACTTCGTATACTGGTAGAATGTGTTTATAAAACATCTTTTTCTCTTGGCTTTATTGAGAAAATTCTAAAGTTTGTAAGATATTTGCTGTCTTTTTTTCCTTCAATTTCTGCAATTTCAACCAATGAATGACGTCTATTGGGGTAAAAAACATTCTGTGCCGTATGAATATGTCCTTCGTTTAAGAAACAGATTAGGTTTATTTACATTTCTGAAGAAAAAAAAGATACCCTTCCCCCCACCCCTAACCCTAAAACAGATTGCAATAGATCGATACTAGGGTCATAATTATGGGTGACAATTCTATAGTTTGTAAGCTATTTGTTGTTTAATTTCTTGCATTTCGGCAATTTCAACCAATCAATGACGTCCATTGAGGTAAAAAAAAAAACAACATTCTGTGCCGTATATGTCCCACGTTTAAGAAACAGATTGGGTTTATTTACATTTCTGAAGAAAAAAAAGATACCCTTCCCCCACCCCTAACCCTAAAACAGATTGAAATGTAATAGATCGATTCTGGGGTCATAATTATGGGTGACAATTTCATATAACACTGCTAGAAAAAACTACCGTTCAAACCGAAAAGATCCTCTAAAAAATATCTATAGAAAATTCCATTTAAAAATATCCATTCTGAGTGTTATGAGGAAACAAAGTCGAGAGGGGCACGATTGTGTAGGTATGCCTTGTATTTTGGAAATAATCTGCGAATGTAGATTGATTGGGTAAAAGTTCTGCATGAAATGGAACTGCATCTTTGTTTTTTCTTCAGTTTTGAAAACACTCCTGTTTCCATTCAATATCAAATAACAGAAAATAAAGGAAGTGAAGTAAATCGTTGAGAAACTTACTCTTTGTCGGACTTTCAAACCGAAGTTCGACCATTGCAGCAGAGAATCACTGAAAATATACGCAACCTTAGGAGGAAAATAATCGCTTTTACACGTATTCATTTGATTGAAACATTCTTTAAGGGTCTTCGTAGAGTCATCAGAGTCCTTTACGGGATCAGATTGTTTCGCTGATGCTGGGTTTGTTGTCATTTTATCAAAACAATGTTCGACGTTGGCCATTTTTTGAAAATCTTTTTCAAATTTACCGCAAGACTCCAAGGGAGGTAACTGTAGTTATGATTGGGAAAATGGTTTTGGCGCCCAAGAAACTGATTAAAAAATTTTAGATATTTCATTTATTTTGAACTAGCAGTATCGCCCGGCGTTGCTCGGGTTTGTAAGGGAAATAACTATATAAGCATTTTTAGAGAGGTATAGCCAAAAAATAGCAGAAAAATGCATTAAAAATGGAATAAAAAATGATGGTAATTTCTTTTTAAATCGTTGACTCATCGTAGACATTTTTAGAGAGCTACTTCCCTTATATAATAGCGAAAAAATGCATTAAAATGGAAAAAATTATGGTAAATTTTTTTTTTAATCGTAGACTCATCGTAGACGTGCGCTAATATCCAGAAGGGCTCGATATGAATAACGACTATAAGATACCCGGTTTTGGTTAAACTGCACCGCAAAATGTGGGAGTAGTTAGGAATCTAAATCGTAGGAGACAGACACACAACCTTACTTTTATATATTGTTTTGGTGTCTTCAAGACATGAAGTCGTTGTTCTAAAAGAACGCTGGTCTCCTTGACAACGCTTTACGGCGTTGAGTTCCTTACACTCCCTTCCCCACAACTTCACGAGGGAGGGAAGAAGGGGGAGAAGCAAACAGGTGCAGGTGTGACCATGGACGCCAACTCCGCCGCCATCGACACACGAAAAATTATGCATTAAAATGGAATAAAAAATTATGTTAAATTATTTTTAAAATCGTAGACTCATCGTAGACGCGCGATATTAATCACGACTATAAGAGGAGTTAGGAATCTAAATCGAAAGGGACAGACACTCACACAACTACAGTTTTATATATATAGATTAAGACCGGGGTTTATCCACTCTTAATGTTTTGCGGATATTTTCGGTTTGACCGGCAGTTTTTTAAATAATTTCCACGTAACTAAAAAAATTTTAATTTCGTATACTGGTAGAATGTGTTTATAAAACATCTTTTTCTCTTGGCTTTATTGAGAAAATTCTATAGTTTGTAAGATATTTGTTATTTTTTTTCTTCAATTTCTGCAATTTCAACCAATCAATGACCTCCATTGAGGTAAACAACATTCTGTGCCGTATGAATATGTCCATCGTTTTCGGTTTGAACGGCAGATTTTAAAATAATTTCCATGTAACTAAACACTTTTCAACTTCGTATACTGGTAGAATGTGTTTATAAAACATCTTTTTCTCTTGGCTTTATTGAGAAAATTCTATAGTTTGTAAGATATTTGTTATTTTTTTTCTTCAATTTCTGCAATTTCAACCAATCAATGACCTCCATTGAGGTAAACTACATTCTGTGCCGTATGAATATGTCCATCGTTTTCGGTTTGAACGGCAGATTTTAAAATAATTTCCATGTAACTAAACACTTTTCAACTTCGTATACTGGTAGAATGTGTTTATAAAACATATTTTTCTCTTGGCTTTATTGAGAAAATTCTATAGATTGTAAGATATTTGTTACCTAGAAATTATGTTAAAAACTGCCGTTCAAACCGAAAAGATCCGGTTAGAATATTTTAACATATTCTCCATCGAAAAAGTTAATACTTACACCATTCTGTTATTCCTGAATTTTAGATACTCTCTACTCTTTTACTTGTTTCAGTCATTTGACTGCGGCCATGCTGGAGCACCACCTTTAATCGAGCAATTCGACCCCGGGACTTATTCTTTGTAAGCCTAGTACTTATTCTATCGGTCTCTTTTGCCGAACCGCTAAGTAACGGGGACGTAAACACACCAGCATCGGTTGTCAAGCAATACTAGGGGGACAAACACAAACACGCATATGTATATATATATATATATATATATATATATATATATATATATAGATATAGATATATACGACGGGCTTCTTTCAGTTTCCGTCTACCAAATCTACTCACAAGGCTTTGGTTGGCCCGGGGCTATAGTAGAAGACACTTGCCCAAGGTGCCACGCAGTGGGACTGAACCCGGAACCATGTGGTTGGTAAATAAACCACACCTAAGATCTTACTGTTTTTTTTTTTAAATCAATAAGGAAATAGCATACCCTGCTATATTTTATTATTTAATCAGCACTAGGTATTAAGAAATTTAATAACATAGGCAAATTAAATAAAGTTGAATAAAAAAATTTTAAATTACATAAATTCTATATCTATATATATATAACTGTAGTTGTGTGAGTGTCTGTCTCCTACGATTTAGATTCCTAACTCCTCCCACATTTTGCGGTGCAGTTTAACCAAATTCGGGTATCTTATAGTCGTGATTAATATCGAGCCCGTCTGGCTATTAGCGCGCGTCTACGATGAGTCTACGATTTAAAAAATAATTTAACATCATTTTTTATTCCATTTTAATGCATAATTTTTCGTGTGTTGATGGAGGCGGAGTTGGTGTCCATGCTCAAACACCTGCACCTGTGTTTGCTTCTCCCCCTTCTTCCCTCCCTCGTGAAGCTGTGGGGAAGGGAGTGTAAGGAAATCAACGTCGTAATGCGTTGTCAAGGAGACCAGCGTTCTTTTAGAACAACGACTTCATGGCTTGAAGACGCCAAAACAGAAATGGCTAAGAAAGCTCGAATTGGCATCTATAAGGGAAGTAACTCTCTAAAAATGCTTATATAGTTATTTCCCTTACAAACCCAAGCAACGCCGGGCGATACTGCTAGTATCTAATGAAGTTATAAAGTTGTATACTTACTCCACAATAAGTTTTAAAGATTTGGTAATTTTCACATCTATTTCTACGAGAATTCTATTCCACCTAATCCTTTTCGATACTATAAATATTACCTTTATATAAGCCTAAATTATTATGCCCCATATAACAATACTTTTCTCTTAATATAAAATATAAGATTTCCATAAAAAATTAATTCTATTGCTCTATATTTTCATTTAAAAAATTTCATTTTGGTTACCTCCCTTCCATTGTATTTTAGGGATTTTGGCATGTCAGTCAATTAATCTCTTATCTACTGAGAATCTCTTCATAAAAAGATCTTCTAAATCTCCTTAATTAATGTTTAAAACCTGATAAAGAATAAATAATAATATCTAAGTTACTTAGTTTCTATTTCTCTAAAACAGCTCTAACCTCATGATCTTTATATGTATTAGAAAGCTTTACAAAAATAAATTATAAATGAATAAGTAAATAACATTTTATAAGTACCAATTAATAATTATAAATTATCATATAAGGATCTCTTTACTCTCTTTTACTTGTTCCAGTCATTTGACTGCAGCCATGCTGGAGCACTGCCTTTAGTCGAGCAAATCGACCCCGGGACTTATTCTTTTGTAAGCCCAGTACTTATTCTATCGGTCTCTTTTGCCGAACCGCTAAGTAACGGGGACATAAACACACCAGCATCAGTTGTCAAGCAATGCTAGGGGGACAAACACAGACACACAAATACACACACACATATATATATACATATATACGACGGGCTTCTTTCAGTTTCCATCTACCAAATCCACTCACAAGGATTTGGTTGGCCTGAGGCTAGGGGGACAAACACAGACACACAAACACACACACGCATATATATATATATAAATATGATGATGATGATGATGAATAATAGCATTTTCTTAAAACTATAATAAAACCTATAATTTTATAAAAGTTTTGTTAATAATATAATTTTTGCCCAATAACTTAATATTCACTTGATGGAGATAGTTGAGGAGGTGGAAACCTCTTCAAAAAAGGGCCGTAAAAGGAAGAATGTGAGCAACAATGGTTGCCCACCAAGGGATCCTAAGGCTACAGGAGGGAGGGAAAACTGGACAAAACGGAAGAACTCCACTCTCCCGTTGCACAAGGAAAAAGGGGAAAAAAAAAGATGAGAAATTGCTGGTGGTTATTAATATACTGCGGGCATGTCCCGAAACCCTGTCGGTGGGAATTGTGCCACCGACGGAGGATGCTATGGCCTCTACCAGTAGGGTAGAGGAGGAATTTTTAATCCTTTTTCACAAGGGAGGGACACTTGAGAACTTTTTTAAAAAGTTACCCAAAGGTCAGAGGTAAGGGGTTACAGCCTGTGCCAAGGGCCCTGATTGGCCCCCACAGGTAGCTGCGGAGGTCATATGGGAGACAGAATTATACAGGGCGATGAACTCCTTCCCCAAGGACACATTCCGGTTCATGGTAGAGTGCCCTGACTTAGCACCATCAAGGTGCTTGAATGAGGTATTAAGCCTAGTTGGGTAATGGAGATGAGGAAAAAAGAAGCCTCGTTATATGAATATGTAGGGAAAAAGGTAAGAGGCTTAGTGCCTCATTTGTAAGGACCTTGAGTGCAGCTTGAACTGTGTAAGATGTTTATTACCCCATTTTTGATGTAAAAAAAAAAACAAGGGAAGCAGTGATTGCCTTCCCTCATCAATATCATTTATTTTATTTATCATTCATCTCATTTGTGTTTTGTCCAGCCCGCAAATGCTTCTATCAATGTAAAGCCTTTATGGCTAATCTGATGAAATAAAAAAGCTTGGTTCTAGGTTCAGTCTCACCATGTGACATTGGGCAAGTGTCTTCTACCATAGCCTTGGACCAACTAAAGCCTTGTGAGTGGATTTGGTATATGGAAACTAGAAGAAGCCCGTCATACACACACACACATATATATATATATATATATATATATATATGTGTGTGTGGAGGAGAAGTTTCAGGTGTGGAAACAAGGATTAGAATCGAAGGGCCTCAGAGTCAATCTAGCTAAAACCAAAGTCGTAATCAGTAGGAAGGTAGACAAATCACAAACACCTTCAGGTAGATGGCCTGCTCGATCTGTAGAAAAGGTGTAGGTAGAAACTCTATAAGATGCACCAAGTGTAAGCTATGGACACATAAGAGATGCAGCAATGTCAAAGGAAGGCTAACTAGGAAGATGGTTTTTGTATGTGGCAGATGCTCAGGAACAATAAACACTGAAAATGCTCTGAGACCAACTTCCGTCACTTTCCAGGAGAGAAAAACTAGAAATAGTTGATAGTTTCCGTTACCTAGGTGACCAAGTCAGCAGCGGGGGCGGGTGTGCTGAAAGTGTAACTGCTAGAGTAAGAATAGCTTGGGCAAAGTTCAGAGAGCTCTTACCTCTGCTGGTGACAAAAGGCCTCTCGCACAGAGTGAAAGGCAGACTGTATGATGCGTGTGTACGAACAGCCATGCTACATGGCAGTGAAACATGGGCCGTGACTGCTGAGGATATGCGTAAGCTCGCTAGAAATGAAGCCAGTATGCTCCGATGGATGTGTAATGCCGGTACTCACACTCGGCAGAGTGTAAGTACTTGAGAGAAAAGCTGGACCTAAGAAGCATCAGTTGTGGTGTGCAAGAGAGACGTGTTGCGCTGGTATGGTCATGTGGCGAGAATGGCTGAAGATAGTTGTGTGAAAAGTGCCACACCCTAGCGGTTGAGGGAACCTGTGGAAGAGGCAGACCCAGGAAAACCTGGGACGAGGTGGTGAAGCACGACCTTCGAACTTTAGGTCTCACTGAGGAAATGACTAGAGACCGAGACCTCTGGAAGTGTGCTGTGCGCGAGAAGACCCAGCAGGACAAGTGAGTCCACAACCCGTGGCCTTCTACATGGGATGGAGCCAGCCTACGTATGCATACCTTCCCTTTGGACACAAAACTCTACTTGTGAAGACGTGTTGAGGCAAGTGAGGATCATAATCGAAATCGATCAATGGAAATTGCGGATGTGCTACCAGTGCCGGTGGCATGTAGAAACTCTGCTTGTGAAGACCCATTGAGGCAAGTGAGGATCAGAATCGAAATCGATCAATGGAAATCGATCAATGGAAATTGCAGATGTGTTACCAGTGCCGGTGGCATGTAAGAGAACTTTCCGTTTCGCGACCGTTGCCAGCACCGCCCCGTTTCGTGTCCGTTGCCAGCCTCGCCTGGCCCTCGTGCCGGTGGCACATAAAAAGCACCATCCGTTCGTGGCCGTTTGCCAGCTCTGTCTGGCACCAGTGCGGGTGGCACGTAAAAAGCACCCACTACACTCATGGAGTGGTTGGCGTAGGAAGGGCATCCAGCCGTAGAAACACTGCCAGATTTGACTGGGCCTGATGAAGCCTTCTGGCTTCACAGACCCCAGTAGAACCGTCCAACCCATGCTAGCATGGAAAACGGACGCTAAATGATGATGATGATGATGATGATGTGTGTGTGTGTGTGACCGCGTGTGTACCGTTGGCGATTTTTTCCCCTCAGTCTTGCCTTCTCTGGATCTTTCCTTCTCCTATGTTTCCGACGAAGAGCTCCGCTCGAAACGTTAAACCCTCCTTCTTTCCTGAGCGTCCAATAATACTATATTTGTTCCACGTCCTCACGTTGTTGTTGTTTTTTTGTGCTTTTTTGTTTGGATTAACTATATATATATAGAGAGAGAGAGAGAGAGAGACAGACAGACAGACAGACATGTATGTATTTGTCCTCCCACCATCACTTGACAACCGATGTTGGTGTATTTACGTTCCCGTAACTTAGTGGTTCGGCAAAAAGAAATCGATAGAACAAGTACTGGGCTTCCAAAGTATAAGTCCTTGGGTCGATTTGCTCGACTAAAGGCGGTGCTTCAGCATGGCCGCAGTCAAATGACTGAAACACGTAAAAGAATATGTGTACATGTATGTATGTTATATATGTATGTATTATATAATCGATAGATATTTATAGATATACATATAAATATATATAAATGCATATTTTTAAAACATGGCGCCAAAATTGTTAACTTCTTAAGGGGAGATACGACCGGAAGTAACCGAGACGAAAGCAACAAGGACTGGCAACTTTTCTGTTGCTTCTCCCGCCATAAGCAGCATTAAATTGCACAGTTAAAAATAATAATATAACGCTTCGTTATTTCAAAAATACATTAGCAATTGATTAAACAAAAAAATTATTTACTATATTATTATGAATAAAATATTAGTTATTTTTTTATTTACAAAATAGAATTAATCAAAAAAAAAACCGCCGATAAAAATAGTTTAACATCGACTAATCAATTTTGCTCTATGTCGTAAGTGCGGATATTAAAATCGACAACATCGAAATTGTTTGATAGTTTCTGATTAAATTGTTTCCTAATAAAATACGTTATTATTAAGTTTACTGTGTTTTTTCTGGAAGTAAGTCTTTATATCTATGTGTTTATCTCGATAAACAACCATAAATTGTCCGTTTTATTCACGGTTCACGAAGGAATTTCGTGTATACCATGAAGGAGGAGAGGGAACGGATATAATGCAATATAAACTTTAATAAATAGAAAATAAACATCTATTTTTTTTTACTCATCAAGTGTTTCTATTTAATATATTTGATTCCACTGCAATTAGAATAAATAAAAATTAAGAATACGGAAAAAAAATGTAGTTATATGTAAGTTTCAGGAAGCGCATGTTTGCGTTTTACATGTAACCCAACACGTATAAGTATAAACTTTATTCAGTGTTTGCGAAAACGAAAAGAAATCATTATAGCGTCTAATGTATATAATTTAAAACTATATAATAGATTTTATTTTCTTTATTCGAAATTTAAATATTAATCTTTATTTAGAATAAATGTCGTTAGTGAGTATTATATTGTAATTTTTTTTAAACCTTCGTGAGACATGACTAAGCGGTGTTGGTAACCGTTTCAGTTTTTGTAATAACCTTACAAGAAGCGCTTGACTTCTCTCATGTCATCGTGTCACGTCTTGGAAAAGTTTAACGAGTTTCATCTTGAAATATCTCCCGGATTTACTTATTTAGCGAGGAAACCATTTGGCTCGGAAGTTATTTTGTAAAAGGACGAATATTTTTAAAGAAAAAGACGGAACATTTAAAAAGTTTTAGGATTGTGTGAGGCCAAGGTTTTCGTTTGTACTTTGAAAATCTTTTGTTCTTCCCCCTCCAATGTGATTGTAGTTTCTTCATCCTTATTTGATCAAACAAACAAAGCATTTAATAATAAACAACAGCACCATGGCACTGTTTGATTTAACTAACCGTTTGTCGCAGTATTTCGACCGGCATCTCATCTTACCGTTCATGGAATTCCTGTCCGACAACAACGTGTACGACAATAAAGAATTAATTCGAGGGAAACTAGAAATTATCAGTAAAACTAAGATGGCCCGTTATGCCATAACCCTTCATCACGATCTCTACCCGTTGCAAGACATCCCCAAAAGTTACCACGAGAACTTAAATCGTGTCTTGGCCGAAGATAAAAAACTCAAGGAACGGGTCGAGAAAATCGCTGAAGTAATGAACGATCCTGAAGTTATGAAGACCATCAGTAATTTCAGAGATGGAAGCCAGTTGTACGAATATCTCACCACTCGTCATGATATCAGTAAAAATATTACAGAAGACATGTACAACTACGCCAAGTTCCAGTTCGAATGCGGTAACTACGAATTCACCAGCCAATATCTCTATTTCGTGCGTATTCTCCTACCAACCAACGACAAATTCTACCTCAACACATTATGGGGTATCCTGGCATCAGAAATACTTCTGCAGAACTTCGATGCCGCCCTGGAGGAATTAAACAGGTTGAGGGAATATATCGACACCAATGCAGCTTTTTGGCCTGCTTTGCAGACCTTACAGCAGAGAACCTGGTTCGTTCACTGGTCCTTGTTTGTGTTTTTTAACAATTTGGATGGCCTTGATCTTCTCGTAGATTTATTTCTTTATCAACCTCCATACCTGAATACAATCCAAACTGTTTGTCCTCACATCCTTCGATACCTGACCACAGCTGTTATTATCAACAAGAGTCGCCGGAGATCGGTTAGTTATATTTATTTATATGCTATTATAAACTAATATGTGTCTGATACTAACTCCTATTAATTAATTAAAGTACATACTCCATCTATACACACACACGCACTCTCTCTCTCTCTCTCTTAATTAAACCACCTATACACGTGTGTCAATATTTCGACCTATTTTACCTTATGCTAAGAATTAAAATGGTACGCTAAAAGCTAGGATTGCCGATATTTATTGTATAGGAATTTGTTTACAAACAATTACGAAACACTGTAATGATTCTGAGAATACTATAAATGAACCAACGAACGTTTCCATGTGGAACCATATTCGGTTAAAAGACTACGAGTTGCTCTGTTAGGCTTTGCCTGAAGCACAGTCAGTCCTCGTTGCCATGTTTTTTCTTACCCCACTCCCAGGAGTTTCACATCTCGTCAGTTCTAGTTTTAGAAAGTTCGTGAGCAACTTGCGACCCTGGGATTCTCAATATGGTATGCCAAACCAAAAAAAAATTACTATAAATTTTTTTTTATTTTTTCATAGTGTGGCTCACCTTATGATGATGTACGTCTCATGCGGCCCGCTTCTTGAAAAAAGAAGGGTTTGCTCAAATCTTTTTTACACCATTCTTCTATTTCAACTGTGTTTGCATTGAAGGAAACGCGACAAAATAAATTCACTCAAGGAATCTGTCAGTGGCTCCTGTTGCCCTTGGTTGTTCTCACCCGGATTCTATTAGGATGATTTTGACCATCCCACTTTAAAAAAAAAAAATTGGATCTTATTCAAATGCCACCAGGATCGACTCTGAATCTTTATCCTCTTGGGGGGGGGGCGACGAAATAAGTACCAGTTGTGCATTGTGGTTGACGTAATCGACTTAGCCATTTCTCTTAAATTGCTGTCCTTGTACCAAACTTTGAAATCCTTGTTGTTATTTAAGGCGGCGAACTGGTGGAATAGGTAAGCACGCCGATCAAAATGCTTAGCGACATTTCGTCTCTTCGTTCTAATTCCGATGAGGTCGACTTTTCCTTTCAGCCTTTCGGGGTCGATTAAATAAATACCAGTTACGCACTGGGGTCGATGTAATCGACTTAATCCGTTTGTCTGCCTTGTTTGTCCTCTCGTGTTTAGCCCCTTGTGGGTAGTAAAGAAATAGGTATTTCGTCTGCCGCTCTTCCTGATTCAAATTCGCCGAGATCGACTTGCCTTTCATCCTTCGGTCGATAAATTAAGTACGAAACATTGGGGGTCGATAAATTAAGTACCATTGAACATTGGGGGTCGATATAAGACTAGTCCCCTCCCACCAAATTTCATGCCCTCTACCTTTAGTAGAAAGGAATATTGTTATTAAGGCGGCAAGCTGGCAGAATCGTTAGCGCGCCGGGCAAAATGCTTAGCGGTATTTCTTCCGTCTTAGCATTCTGAGTTCAAATTCTGCTGAAGTCCACTCTATTTTCTATCCCTTCAGGGTTGATAAAATCAGTACCAGTTGATCATTGGGGCGATGTAAATGACTCATCCCTCCCACCAAAACTGCTGCCCTTGTAGCAAAATTTAAACCATATTATTATAAGTTCTGAATTAAAATCTTCCGCCAAACCTTAGTCACAGTTTATGTTCTGACTCTACTTAATGATAACTAAGTTATTTTACTAAAGTCTTTTTTTATATTTTAAATAATTGAAATAGACACAGAGCATCTCAAAATAAATACAGGACGGAAGGGTTAAGGCGGTGAGCTGGCAGAAACGTTAGCACGCCGGGCGAAATGCGTAGCTGTATTTCGTCTGCTGTTTATGTTCTGAGTTCAAATTCTGCTGAAGTCCACTCTATTTTCTATCCTTCAGGTTGATAAAATCAGTACCAGTTGATCATTGGGGCGATGTAAATGACTCATCCCTCCCACCAAAACTGCTGCCCTTGTAGCAAAATTTGAAACCATTATTATTATAAGTTCTGAATTAAAATCTTCCGCCAAACCTTAGTCACAGTTTATGTTTCTGACTCTAGCTTAATGATAACTAAGTTATTTTACTAAAGTCTTTTGTTATATTTTAAATAATTGAAATAGACACAGAGCATCTCAAAATAAATACAGGAACGGAAGGGTTAAGGCGGTGAGCTGGCAGAAACGTTAGCACGCCGGGCGAAATGCGTAGCTGTATTTCGTCTGCTGTTATGTTCTGAGTTCAAATTCCGCCGAGGCCGACTTTGCCTTTCATCTTTTCGGGGTCTATAAATTAAGTACCAGTTACACACTGGGGTCGATGTAATCGACGTAATCCGTTTGTCCTCTCTGTGTTTAGCCCCTTGTGGGTAGTAAAGAAATAGGTATTTCATCTGTCGCTACGTTCTGAGGTCAGCTTTACCTTTCATCTTTTCGGGGTTCATAAAATAAGTACCAGTGAAACACTGGGGTTGATGTAATCGACTAGTCCCCTCCTCTAAAATTTTAGGCCTTGTGCCTTTAGTAGAAAGGATTATTATTATCACTATCACTCGTGGTGTATTTGTACAAGTTCTTAATTACCAGGCTTTGAAAATAGTAAGTGCTGGGGGGGGGGGGCAGTACGTTTATTCTTTCATTCTTTTACTTGTTTCAGTCATTTGACTGTGGTCATGCTGGAGCACCACCTTTAGTTGAACACTAAGCCTAGTACTTATTCTATAGGTCTCTTTTGCTGAACCATTAAGTTATGGGAACATAGACACATCAACATCGGTTGTCAAGTAATGGTTGGAGGACAAACCCAGACAAGAATACATACATACATACATATATATATATATATATATAATCATCATCATCATCGTTTAACGTCCGTTTTCCATGCTAGCATGGGTTGGACGGTTCAACTGGGGTCTGGGAAGCCAGGAGGCTGCGCCAGGCCCAGTCTGATCTGGCAGTGTTTCTACAGCTGGATGCCCTTCCTAACGCCAACCACTCCGAGAGTGTAGTGGGTGCTTTTTATGTGCCACCTGCTAGGTGCCAGACGAGGCTGGCAAATGGCCACGATCGGATGGTGCTTTTTATGTGCCACCGGCACGGGGGCCAGACGAGGCTGGCAATATATATGACAGGCTTCTTTCAGTTTCTATCTGCCAAATCCATTCACAAGGCTTTGGTTGGCTCAAGGGTATAGTAGGAGACACTTGCCCAAGGTGCCAAGCATTGGGACTGAACCGGGAACCCTGTGGTTGAGAAGCAAGCTTCTTACCACACAGCCACTACTGACTAAAGATTCTTCAAAGTGGTGCCTCAGCATTGCTGCAGTCTAGTAAAAGATAAATACCTTTCAGTTGGTTTAGATTACACTTAGGAGGGGCACACTTGTGTAGGTATGCCTTTTAATCCTGCTTCTTTATTTAAAAGACAGAAATGGCAATACTACCATTCTTCTGTTCTTTTAAAATTTCCCAAAACCAAGTGGTGTAAATATTTGTAAATCTTGGCCTAGTCTACTGTCCAGATATTTTTGTAATGGCTCCGTAAGGAAGAAGAGCACAAAACTCGTATGAGAAAGTTCTCCTCTGTCTGGAGATAGGGTTCGAATTCTTGCAACAGAGTGGACCCCCCACCAAAAGCACCCAAGAATCAGGTTGTAGTGCTAAATTGAGCAACGGATTAAGTCTACCATTCAACTGGGTTTAGCTCCGACCATATGAGTCATAGGGCTCATGACAGACCAAGGTCCTAGTTGACTGATGCCCCCCAATTTCAAAATCCACGATATTAAATAGTACTTATTTATTACTAGTAATTACTGTTTTGAAGCAATATTTTAGGAATAAATACTTTACCGGGGTTCATTTGCCTGCTGGTTCGGTAGAGCATGTAATCCAAAGTATATTTTTTGAATGCTTGCTTTTATAAATTTTATAAATGGAATTCAAGCTTATTGTATTATGGTCAATTCTGCAGCCCCCGCCTTCAATCAGCGCCCGGGGCTCGTGCCCCCCAGTTACACCACTGCTTGCCAGACTAAGAAAAGACACTCAACTGAATGAGGTTGTAGTAGAGAAGGTGGCATTATGCCAGATATTAAGACATACAAACTCAAATTTAGATTTTAAAAAGAAACCTAAAATCTAAATCTAATTGGAATCAGGATTGTCATCATCATTTAACGTCTGCTTTCCATGCTGGCATGGGTTAGACAGTTTGACTGGAACTGGTAATTTTATTATGTAACTGATTAGTATTATGCAAGGAGGTGGAGGTGAGGGAAGAGAAACTGAAACCTGCCACCGAGGAAAAGTGTGGCTCAGAGAAAAAACTCAGCAACACCAATGGAGAGCAACTTGATTTCGAGCCGGGTCGTCTGCTGCTGGAGAAGACCGACCAAGTAAAGGACCTGGGTATCTTGGTGGATTCTTCCTTTTCGCCTTTGGTCCAATGCATCCATGCTGCCAACAAAGCACATGGAGTTCTGTTTTTGATCCGACGGTCATTCGGAATGCTCACAGCAGCCATATTCCTACCGCTCTATGTCACGCTGGTGAGACCCATATTAGAGTGCGGGAGTCAAGTCTCTTCTCCTTATCTCCTCAAAGACATACATCATCTCGAAAGAGTCCAGAAGCTGGCTACCTGCATGGTTCTTGGTCTCAAGCATTTGTCTTATGAAGAAAGGCTGAAGACGCTCGACCTTTATTCTCTCGAAAAACGACGACACCATGGTGATCTCATTCTTGCTCACAACATCATAAGCAGAAAGTGTAACCTCTCGAAAGAGCTGTTCTTCACTCCTGCTCCGAAAAGCTCTATCTACGTCGATTTCATCTCAATCAAAGGAGAAGGGCTTTCTCCGTCCGGGTTGCGGATCCGTGGAATAAGCTGCCTGACAAGATAGTGAAGATTCCGGCGACCGCTCGGTTCAAAGTTTCTCTTGACCAGAAATGGCCTGCACTCTTTGTATGACCACCCTCCCTGTACATAACTCCCTGTCCCCTTACATGGCCTTGCTTTTTGAGCCAATAAAAATTGAATTGAATGTGGATCTGTACAGCCGCAGCTGGCACAAAATTCTCCAGGCGCAAATCTCTGGTGTTTTGAGACAGTCAGATGCCTATCTGATTAGCCTTTAACCAAAATGTTTGGCCACAGGAATGGCGTCAGACCAAAGAAAATTGTTTCAGTGAATTCCATCTGAACTATGCAAGCATTAACCCTTTTGATACCAACCCGGCCAAAACCGCTTCTGGCTCTGTAGTACAAATGTCTTACTTTCATAAATATTGAATTAAAATCTTCCACCAAACCTTAGTCACAATTTATGTTCTGAACACTAGCCTAATGATAACTAAGTTCTTTTTCTAAATTCCTCGTTATAATTAAAATTAATTGAATGAAACACAGAACATCTCAAAATAAATACGGTAACGAAAGGGTTAAAGGAAAACTTTAAAATGATGAAGAGATGACTGCTATTTCTAGCATATATCTTTATATATAAAAGTGAAGTTGTGTGTCTGTCTCCTACGATTTAGATTCCTAACTACTCCCACATTTTGCGGTGCAGTGATTCTGGGTATTAGCGCATGTCTACGATTTAAAAAAAAATTTACCATAATTTTTTTTCATTTTAATGCATTTTTTCGCTATTATATAAGGGAAGTAACTCTCTAAAAATGTCTACGATGAGTCAACGATTTTTAAAAAAAATTACCATAATTTTTTTCCATTTTTAATTACTTTTTTTTGCTACTTTTTGGCTATAACTTTCTAAAAATGCTTATATAGTTATTTCCCTTACAAACCCGAGCAATGCCGGGCGATACTGCTAGTAAATAATAAATATAAAAAATTAGCTACTCTGTCTGAATTGAGATAGATTTACAAATGTAGTTTTGAAATTTCTTATGCCTTCATTGAAAATATTCTGATACATGTGTGTTAAGGTGATAACCAGTTCAATTTCCTGACCAGCAAATCATCTGTAATAACCTTTGTAAATTTTTAAACAATATGTTTTTGTTTTTTTTTCCTCCCCTTTCTCTCTGTATTTTCAGGTTCTCAAGGATTTGGTGAAAGTCATTCAACAAGAGAGCTATTCTTACAGAGACCCCATCACTGAGTTCGTTGAATGTCTCTATGTCAACTTTGATTTTGATGGTGCCCAGCAAAAACTACGGGAATGCGAAGCCGTCTTCTGTTACGATTTCTTCTTGAGCAATCTCGTAAACGAGTTCATTGAGAACGCCCGTCTCCTCATCTTTGAGATTTTCTGTCGGATCCACGAATGCATCAGCATCAACATGCTGTCGCAGAAGCTGAACATGACACCCGATGCTGCCGAGCAGTGGATTGTCAATTTGATCAGACATGCCCGACTCGATGCTAAAATAGACTCAAAGCTAGGTCACGTTGTCATGGGAACAAAAGCCATTTCCCCTTATCAGCAAGTAATCCAGAAAACCAAAGACTTGCACTCTCGTTCCCACTTCCTTGCACTAAATATACATAAGAAACTAGGATTGAAATTCCCTGAATCTGGCACTCAGTGGGGACAGGATTAATATAAAAATTTACAAATGTACAGTAAATTTATGAACATATATATGTGTGTATATATATATATAATATATATATATATATATATATATATATATATTATATATATATATATAAACAATAAATAAATAAATACATTGGGCTTTTGAATTCCTTTTTAATTTCAGTGTTTTTACTTCAATTTCATACAAGCAAGTTCAGTATACAATCACATTTTGATTTTTAACAAAAGTTAGTTTATTCTTATAATGTTAATGCTAAGGTTCATAGTTGTTTTATGTCTGTTTTCTATGCTGGCATGGGTTGGCAGGGTCAGTATGATAGGATCTGGTGAGCTACAGGGCACCATCATGCTTGCTCCAAGTCAGTTTCAGCATGGTTTTAACAGCTGGATGCTCATCCTAATGCCAACCATTTTTTGCTGTGTTTAGGCAAGTGAAATCGAAATCAAATTTGATGACTGGCATCTGTGCTAGGGGAGCGCTAAGAGCACCATCTGAGCGTGATTGTTACCAGAGCAGCAAACTGGCTTCCGTGCTGGTGGCACATAAAAAGCATCATTTGAGCGTGATCGTTACCAGTGTCGCCTTAGTGGCACGTGAAAAAACATTCAAGCGAGGTCATTGCCAGTGCTGCTGGACTGGATCTTGTTCAGGTGGCACATAAAAAACATCATTTGAGTGTGGCCGTTGTCAGTACTGCCTGACTGGCCCCCATGCTGGTGGCATGTAAAAGCACCCACTACACTCTCGGAGTGGTTGGCGTTAAGAAGGGTATCCAGCTGTAGAAACTTTGCCAGATCAGATTGGAGCCTGGTGCAGCCATCTGGTTCACCAGTCCTCAGTCAAATTGTCCAACCCATGCTAGCATGGAAAGCGGATGTTAAACGATGATCATCATCATCATCACTGCGTGCTTTTTTTTTTTGTGTGTGTGTGTGCCACCAGCACTAGTGGGATTTGCCAAGTAACATGGAAAACAAGAAAGGGAAAAAGAAACTAAATTGTGGTGGTGGTGTATTTGAAGGGGTAGAAAGGTGAATTTTATTAACAAGGACAAGCTAAAGATACATGGCTACCCTGGGCGTGTGAGAGTATAAGGGAAAAAGATAGGCTTGTGGTGATGGAGTACCAAAGCAAAACCTTCAGGAAGCAAGAGATGATACAGGCAGTAGATCATGAGATGGTGGGGGGAGCAGTTGTAAGAGTATGGGGGAAGAGTACCTGATGATTGGAGGTGAAATGTAGTGAGTGATGGACAGGAGTTCTATAGACATGAATATAACCACCCCATCATTGTTTCTCTTCTGTCTGGTCTTAAATTGAAGCCACCCATACTCAGCAGTGTTAACAACCTATTTCTCTATTACCAACAAGGACAGGCATAGGTATTAAGTCAATTACATCGACCCCAGTGCGTAACTGGTACTTAATTTATCGACCCCGAAAGGATGAAAGGCAAAGTCGACCTCCATGGAATTTGAACTCACAACATAACAGCAGACGAAATACTGCTAAGCATTTCGCCCAGCGTGCTAACGTTTCTGCCAGCTTGCCTGTCATCTGGTCATCCACCTTGGTCCTTTCCACAAGTTAGTTATCTACATGGAATCCTAGACACACTGGACATCACCTTCACTTAATAAACAGTTACCAAGAGCGAATACATCCTTCAAAGCAGTAACGTCAACAGCTCCAAGACAACAGCTTGGCACCAGTGACATTGCAACTCATTTCTACAGCTGAGTGAACTGGAGAAATGAAAAATAAAGCGTCTTGCTCAAGAACACAACACACAGCCCAGTCTGGGAACTGAACTACTACCTCTTATATATGTCTATACAAAACAAAACAAAAAAATTAAAATACATAACAAGAAAAAATGAAATATAGCAACAAAATTAATTCTTACAAGAATCCAGCAATATAAAAGTCAGACAGTCCAGGAGCACCATAAGCAATGTGAAATGAAGCATCTTGCTCAAGAACACAACACAGTCCGATCCCTGAATTGAACTCACAACCTCATGGTTGTGAGCCCGATGCTGTAACTACTGTACCATGTGCTTTCCCTCAGGAAAACATTACCTGGAACTAACAAGGGATGCAGAAGAGAGGACATCCTAAGAATAGCTAGGGGAGGGATACTGAAGCAGATCTGAAAAGAGGGGATCCAAATGAACAAAATTAGAAAAAACAGGTCAAGTAGAGAGAAGTTGTTATTGGCTTATGGTCCATAGGGAGAAAAGGGCTCAGGTAAGTATAACCCTTTTCAGACTGTCTGAGACATGTAGGAACTTATTCTCAAACTAAAGACCTATACTCACAATAAAGTGGACCCTGCTAATGGCATCCAAGAACCAGATGGTGGTTTAAACAGGGCATCACAACAAATTCCACCTCTCAAAAACAGGACAGGTCCCTTTGAGGGGGTTTCAATAGTTTCCATATATCAAATTTCACCGATAAATCTTCAGACAACTGCAAACTCAGACTCGTTATCATCATCATTTAACGTCCCTATGCTGGCATGGGTCGGATGGTTTGACAGGAGCTGAAGGGCTGTTCAGGCTCCATGTGTGTTTTGGCATGGTTTCTATGCCCTTCTTAATGCTAACCGCTCTACAGAGCGTACTGGGTGACCAGCATAGGTGCTTTTTACATGGCACCAGTACCCACGATCGGCAAGATTAGAGATGCTCAGCTGGAGGGTTGCAAGGAACAAGCCTGTGTGCAAGGGCAACCATGATTTTAATAGGCTTTTGATGTGTCTTTTCAAGCACAGCAAACCACTGAGTGTCTCAGTTCCCTGTCATCCCCTCTGTGTGTCCTAACGTTTGTAGATCCTTTCCTATCACTTCATCCCACATCTTCCTAGGTTTACCCCTTCGACATGTTCCCTTTACAATTAGAGATTGGCAGTTCTTGATGCAACTGTCCTCAGGAGTGGCTGTGTGGTAAGTAGCTTGCTTACGAACCACATGGTTCCAGGTTCAGTCCCACTGCGTGGCACCTTGGGCAAGTGTCTTCTACTATAGCCTCGGGCCGACCAAAGCCTTGTGAGTGGATTTGGTAGACAGAAACAGAACGAAGCCCGTTGTGTATATATATATATATATACTAGCAGAGATACCCGGTGTTGCTTGGTTATATTCAATTGAAGAATTAGACTTTTCTGTAATGAACTGGAATAACTATGTTTCGAATTTCATCATCATCTGCAGATGAGGGTTATTTCCCTCTTTACAAACGTTTGGTGAATTGGGCCATCACAGCAGCTGCCTTGCCAATGCGTATATTGAGCTCAGCATCAAGGGATAGGTTGTAGATGACGGTAGAGCCAAGATAGGTAAACTTCTCCACCTCCTGTCGTCTCCAATATGTATGTTTGGGATGTCCGATGTAGCCTGACCCATGATGTTGGTCTTCTTGAGGTTGATAACTAAGCCAAAGTTGATAAATGCCTGCTCAAAACTGTTGATGAGCCTTTGTAGGGCTTCTGTGTGTGATACCAGAGCGGCATCATCAGCAAATAGAATGTAGGAGCAAGGACACAACCTTGCTTTACCCCATTTTTTTATTTATTTAGAAGGCAGCTGATGTTGAACCATTATTCTGTATGGTGCCTTGCATATCATCATGGAAAGATTTGATAATCCTCAGCAGCTTTGGTGGACATCTGATTTTTTGGAGCAGGATGAAGAGGCTTTTTCTACTTACCAAGTCAAAGGCCTTTGTCAGATCAATGAAGGCCATATATAATGGCATTTTCTGGTCTCTGGACTTCTGAGAATATCATGTCAATAGTTGATCTACTTCTTCTAAAGCCACACTGCGATTCTGGATAAATTCGAGAAGCAAGCAGTTGTAGCCTGGACAGGATAATGCAAGCAAAGGCCTTTCCAACAGTGCTTAGAAGAGATATTCTACAGTAATTGTTACAATCACCACGGTCACCTTTGTTTTTGTAAAGCGTAATGATGTTAGCATCCCGCATATCCTGAGGGACTGTACCCTCTTCCCAGCACTGACACAGAAGCTCATGAAGGTGCCGAAGCAAGATGGTGTTTTTGCTGGTTTTGATGATCTCTAAGGGGATGCCATCTTTTCCTGGAGCCTTGTTACTTGCTAGGAAGTCAATAGCCTTGGTGAGCTCTGCTATAGATGGCAGACTGTCAAGTTCGCACATGACTGGCAAGATCTTGACTCCCTCGATTGCAGCCTCAGCTACCGTGGTCTCCCGTGAGTAGAGATCCTGGTAGTGCCCCACCCATCTATCCATTTGCTTGCTTTCGTCCTTGATGAGATCTCCAGTAGTTGATTTCAGAGGGGCTGACTTGGTTGCGGATGGACCGAGGGCCTTCTTCAAACCAGCATACATCCCACAGATGTCGCCACTGTCAGTCAGTTGGGTTTTATTTCTTGCCTTTCTGAGTTCTTCAAGTGATTTTGTAGAAGAATCCCTCTTGTATTGCATCAGAGCTGCACGCTTTGCTTCGATAACTGTTTTCAGCTCTGAGAGCCCAGCATTGAACCAATCTGGGTTTTGCCTTTCTCTCATGCCGAAAGTATCTATTGATGTGGTATACAAAGCTTCCGTGATATAATTCCACCTACTTTCAGCGGAGGAGGTTGGGCAGCTACTGAGGGCAACTTTGATAGAAACAGCAAAACATTGTCGCAGTGTAGGGTCCGAGGTTCTGGCAGTGTTAATGCATGGTCAGCCCATTTTCTTGGAGTGATGGACATTTTTAGGCAGAATCTTCACCCTGCTTCTTATTAGTGAATGATCTGTGTCACAATCCGTGCTGTGGTAACTACAGGTCAGTTGAACAGAATTCAGAAAGGATGTTCGTATAATGATGAGATCCAGCTGATGCCAGTGGTGAGATCTTTGATGTCTCCAAGATGCCTTGTGTGATGTCTTGTTGGCGAAGAATGTGTTAGTGATGCACAGGTTATGGTATGTGCAAAATTCAAGTCTCTGACCATTGTCGTTCATGTTGCCAATACCAAAACACATACACTTATATACATACATATATATACAATTGATTTGTTTCAGTTCCTGTCTACGAAATCCATATATATATATATATACACACACACACACACAAAGATAAACTGATAGATACAACTGAGTGGGCAAACAAAAATATGAGACACAATTGATTTCTTTCAGTTTCTGTCTACAAAATCCACTGACATGGCTTTGGTTGGTCTGAGGCTATAGCAGAAGACACATGCCAAGTTACCACACAGTGGGACTGAACTGAGGACCATGTGTTTTGGAACCAAGTTTGTTACCACACAGCCACACCTGCACCAATGTGTGTGTATGGGTGTATATATGTGTACATATTACATGTACATCTAGACATACATGTATATCTATAGAAATACATGTATACATATACAGCTATATATATACATGTATATATATATATACACACACATCCATATACATACACTAGAGAGATGTTTTTGTTTCACTTTTAACACGTAATACTGAAATAGTGAAGATATGATATTGCTGTGGGCTCGCCCACAGCAATATCATATGTATATATGTGTCTGTGTTTGTTCACCCCAACATTGCTTGACAACCGACGCTGGTGTGTTAGCGGTTCGGCAAAAGAGACCGATAGAATAGGTCTTGGGGTCGATTTCCTCGACTAAAGCCGATGCTCCAGTATGGCCGCAGTCAAATGACTGAAACAAGTAAAAGAGTATATCATCAAAAATTTCAGAGTTACAACGTAATACCCTTTTACTCTTGTTTCAGTCATTCGACTGCGGCCATGCTGGAGCACCGCCTTTAGTCGAGGAAATTGACCCCAGGACTTATTCTTTGTAAGCTTAGTACTTATTCTATCAGTCTCTTTTGCTGAACCGCTAAGTTACGACGACGTAAACACACCAGCATCGGTTGTCAAGCGATGTTGGGGGGACAAACACATATATATATATGACGGGCTTCTTTCAGTTTCCGCCTACCAAATCCACTCGATTAATTAAAAAACAACATGAATAAAAAAAGTATTATATTTGAATCTGAATGTTCAGCATTAAATAAAATATATAGAATCAGATGCAAAACCTCGCTTTTCCTGTGAGTTGACAGCAGTGTCAAGTGAATGTAATATGAAATATATGAAAGGAAATAAAAATGATATTGTAACTGCGTGGCACCTTGGGCAAGTGTCTTCTACTATAGCCTCGGGCCAACCAATGCCTTGTGAGTGGATTTGGTAGGCAGAAATTGAAAGAAGCCCGTTGTGTATATGTATATATATATATATATATATATATATATATACGTGTGTGTGTTTGTCCCCCTAGCATTGCTTGACAACCGATGCTGGTGTGTTTATGTCCCCGTTACTTAGCGGTTCGGCAAAAGTGACTGATAGAATAAGTACTGGGCTTACAAAAGAATAAGTCCCAGGGTCGAGTTGCTCGATTAAAGGTGGTGCTCCAGCATGGCCACAATCAAATGACTGAAACAAGTAAAAGAGTAAAGAGATTGGAAAGCTTATCCTTACACAATCATCATCATCATCGTCACCATCGTTTATTGCCCATTTTCCATACCAGCATAGGTTCTATAGTTTGACAAGCAAGTGAACTCTATCAAATTCTATTGTATGTTTTAGCATGGTTTCAACAGCTGGATGCCCTTCTTAATGCCAACCATTTTACAGAGTGTACAGGGTGCATGTTTCCATGGCATAAGCACCAGTGGAGTCATCAAGAAACTTGCAAAACAAGACAAAGTACCCTTGACCGGTGGTGATGCGGTGTTGTTAGTATTGAGGGAGGTGGCTTTCTGGCTGTTGATGAGAGGTTAAAAGAATAAGAAATCTTACAAAACCCCACCCAGCTATACTCCTAGTTCCCCTGTCCTTGTACCACAAGGTGCCACCAGGACTTGTGGAGGCACATGGCTTAATGGTTAGGGTGTTGGACCCATGATCATAAGATTATGGCTTCAAATCCTGGACCAGCTGGCAAAAATTAGTAATCCTGTGATGGACCAGCGTCCCATCCAGGTAGGGAATGTATACACTATGAAACTAGGGTACAAGCCCTTATGAGTCCGCATGACTCGAGAAGATAACTTTACCTTTTTTTTTACTACCTGGACTTGTAGTTCCTACTCACCCTCCTTCTCTTCTAAATGTGAATGACCATGAAGCTCCTCTACAACAAGAACCTGCTCACACCTTCCTCCCATCTCTCATACTTTAACCCCTTATCTACAAGCATAAAGGACCACTACCTTGGGTTTTGTTCTGCAAGCTGCTTAATGACCTTGCTGGTGCCAGTAGCATGAAAAAAGCACTAAGTACATGTAAAATGAAGCAATTGGCATTGGGAAAGACATATAGAAATCACGCTGAAGCATTATTCAGTCCTGGGAGCCACTGGATCCAGGATAGAAAATAGACGTTAAATTACAGCAATGATGATGGTAACAGAATAATGGTTAAATCAAAAATCCAAACCCCAAATTTACCAACATTATGTTCTTAGGAACAATGTTGCTTCTACCTGATCTGTCTTCGTGGAAAATTTTAAAACAGCATCTCTTCTGGCTTTAGGTCTTGATTCCAAATTCTGTCCAGTTCAGTTTTACTTTTCATCCTTTCAGGTTGATGGAATAAGTACCAGTTAGGCATTGCCAAATCTCAGGTCTTCTAGAAATGATTGTTTTCAAATTATCTGTGGAATTAACCAAATTAGTAGTTGTGGAATTGAAAATTTAATGTATTACGAACAGGTCGCGGTCTCAAAGCGACGAAAATATTTTGACAAATTAAACTTAAATGTTGAAGTGAATCGAATGGCTTTTGTGTGTTTCTTAACCCTTTCATTACCAACTCTGGCTCTGAGTACAAATGTCTTGTTTTCATAAGTTCTTAATTAAAACCTTCCACCAAACCTTTGTCATAATTTATGTTCCTAACACTAGCTGAATGATAACGAAGTTATTTTACGAAATTTTTTGTTATATTTAAAGTAATTGAAAGAAACACAGAGCATCTCAAAATAAATACAGTAACGAAAGGGTTAAATGGCTTACAAACACCTTCCACGCTGCAATTGTTTTCGTTTCAGCACACGATCTCAGATCAGGTCACTTGCTATGCAAGTACATCTCCGTAAATGTTACATTTTAGATTTAGTTCAAGTGAGGGTTGATACATTTTTACCAATTCTGATTCCATCATTATCAACATCATCATCATTTAACATCCATTTTTCCTTGTATGGGTTAGACAGAATTTGTTGAGATGTATTTTCTACAGCTGGGTACCTTTCCTGTTGCCAACTCTCATCTATTTCCAAGCAAGGTAATTTTTTCCTGTGACCAAACACGTTTTCATGAAAGACTAGAAATAAACAACAAACTTTTATAACCATCACATGATGTCAAGACAAGAGCATACACAAATATACAAACACACACACACATATCAGGTGGGCTTTTTTGTGTCTCTGTCTACCAAATCTACTCACAATGCTTTGGTCAGTCCTGTACTGTAGCAGAAGACACTTGCTCAAGGTGCCATGCCGTGGGACTGAACACAAGGCCACAATGTTAACCACACAGCCAGTTTTATCTTCAACAGAAAAATGGTGGCAAAAGGTTTTTTTTTTTTTTTTTGGTGCATGACCAGGAATGAATATGTAAAAACATATGCACATTTCAAATCTCATTCATAAATATCGGATCTTTTCGGTTTGAACGGCAGTTTTTTAAAATAATTTCCACGTAACTAAACACTTTTAAAGATCCTAAATATCTAAAACTCTTGTTTCGACCTTCCCTTAAAATATTGGAAATTCTTCCTTTACACTTCTTCGGCAGAGTTTATGAGAGAGCAATGTAAAGAAAGGGGGTCAGAAGTACGAGTTTGTGTGGGAGAGAGAGAGCGTGAGTGTGTGTATGAGAGAGAGAAAAAGTGTGTATGAGAGAGAGAAAAAGTGTGAGTGAAAGAGAGAGAGAGAAAAAGTGTGAGTGAAAGAGAGAGAGAGAGAGACGGTATGTGTGTGTGTGTGTTTTTTTTTTCTTCTGAAAATCGAAGCAGAGTTGCAGCACAGATGATCCGCCGATCGATTACTCCACTTCCACTACGGCGTAGGCGAACCTACATGGGCGCTTGATGTGCTAGAAATAGCAGCCAAATTGCCCTCTACTTACATTCTCGCGTCTTAAAAGAAAGAACAACATCGAATTATGTACAACAGCGTGAATCAGAGGAAACAAAATAAATGTAACTATTATAAAAAAGCTTCGCTGTTAATTAAATAGAAACACAAACACGTTTTTTTCTATACTACTATGATACAGTAAAATGAGAGAGAGAGTTCCTGGCGGACCGTTTCACAGTTCGTTGACACCAGAGAAAACCTACCCGGCTTCCTTCTCCAATGAATGGGGGAACTTAGTACATCAGCTGCTTATAAAAGCAGTCACGAATTAGGGTAGCACCGTGGTCGATAACCTAAATTTGTAAATTCGCATTAGAGAAGGGACGCAATTTCTATGTATGTATGTAATCCGTAATGTATTATCCCGAAGTAAAAAAAAAAAATAAACAAAAAAAAAGATGGGATGGGCACGACTGGAATGTCTTTGATCACAGATGTACTTATTCTGAGTTGAATTGGAGCTAAGCAACGACTCATTTAATGATCTTTGACATCGTTAAAATTACATTAATTAAACAGTCGGGTTTATTAAAAAAAATATTTATTTAATACGGAGATTAATTCGAAAGACCATGCTTACCGGTGGAAGAGACACGTGACTATCATCCACCATATGACATTAGCCATGTAATTAAGGAGAACCTACTAGTTGTTTCGTTTTCCGTTTTAATTGTTTTCATTTGTATCGAGCTAAAATCTATCCCTAAGTGTGAAAAAAAATTTTTAATATATTCCTTGTTATATTTTTTGCTTTATTTTATATTTACGAGGTTCTGATAAAGTTAAAATTTTTTTTCCCGTTCAGGAAAGGAAATACATATATAATTGCTAGTGGTCTGTTGCTTCACCGGAATCAGTGCGTGATTCCGGGTTTTGTAAACTACCCCGGCTATAATTCTTTTCCATTAGCGAGGTAGAGCAAACATGTCGAACTTCGATCTGCTCAGCCGGTTTTCACAGTATTTAGATCCGCATTTAATGCTGAAACTCTTGGAATTTGTACATTCCCAGAAGATATTCGATGAAAAACAAATACTGCGTGGAAAACTGGAGCTAATTAAGAAGACTAAGATGGTAGATTACGCCAAAAATCTACACGACAAAATGTATCCTTCACAAGATATAAGCAAAAGTTTTCAAGAAGAAAGAGAAAGCGTGTTGGAACAACTGGAAATATTGGAATCTCGTGTTGAAAACATTTCAAAATTGATGAATCTCCCTGAGGTTATAAACCAAATTGAAACTGTGCGAGATGGTAGTCATTTGTATGAATACCTCGTCACTCGTCACGGCATCAGCGAAAATATTACAGAAGACATGTACAATTATGCCAAATACCAGTTCGAATGTGGAAACTATGAATTCACTAGTCAATATCTCTACTTTGTCAGTACCCTACTACCAACTAATGACAAGCTCTACCTCAATTCACTGTGGGGTATCCTGGCTTCTGAAATTCTTCTAGAAAACTTCGACACGGCTCTCGAAGAATTAAACAGGTTGAGAGAATATATCGACAACAACGCCTCTTTCTGGCCAGCCTTGCAGACCTTACAGCAGAGAACCTGGTTCGTTCACTGGTCCCTGTTCGTCTTCTTCAAACATCGAGATGGTCTGGACCTCGTCATAGACCTACTTCTTTATCAACCACCTTATCTCAATACGGTACAAACTGTATGTCCTCATATTCTTCGATACCTAACCACAGCTGTTATTATCAACAAGAGTCGCCGAAGATCGGTGAGTTGACACACTTATTCTTTTTTTATTTCATTTTAAACGAAACTATGGTCGATCTAATTAATTTATACAATATTACATATGACTTACTCATGAAAAGACGTTTTAGTTAGAATATAAGTAGATTGAAAATACTACATTCTAGGAAATGTGTTCATCTCACTAAAAATACGGGAAATGACACGAGCCATTCAAAGCACCCCTGTAGTCGGTAGACTTGCTAGAAATAACAGTCACATCTTCCTCAACTCCCTGCTACGATCTTAAATGAGAGGGGATACATTGGATAATAGCTTAGAAGGGGACTACATTCTCGGAAATGTGTTCATTTCACTAAAAATACGGGAAGTGACACGAGCCATTCAGAGCACCCCTGTAGTCGGTAGACTTGCTAGAAATAACAGTCAAATCTTCCTCAACTCCCTGCTACGATCTTAAATGATAGCTTAGAAGGGGAAAACATTCTAATTATATTAGAAATAGATTAAATAATCTGCGTTCCAGGAAATGTGTTCATCTCACTAAAAATACGGGAATTGATACGTGCAATTTAAGGCGCCTCTGTAGTCGTTAGAAACTTTCTAGAAATAGCAGCCAAATTTCCTTCAGATCGCCTCCTATCATGTCAAAAAATGATGGATAACGTCGTTCTAGAGACACTACGCGTGAAAAAATTAAATGGCATGGTCGTAGTTGGATTGTCTGATCGTAAATCTGCTTAATTATCAATTAAAGGGGTTGAGCTGAGTGATTATGCAGCAACTGGGAATGCCGAGCTGGTGAGATGGTTTTTCAATGTCTTGTGACGTTTAAATTGGTGTCGTTAGGTGCACGATCGTTAAAATATATTAACCGCAAAATACCAGATTCCATTCGATTTTTCCCCCCTCATCTTCAGGCACCCAAATGGATCTCTTGTGCATCTGGCCAAAAGAAATCGCGGTAACTAAATAATAATCTACATCTAAACACACATTTGCATATACACTAATGAGTAATAACAGTTTCAACTTATTAATTAGATATCATACCTTGGTAACGTATTCCTAAGATGTCTATGACACTTATGATTTTGTGATATTTAAGGCATCATTCTTCATTGCATAGCTATCTCTCCACAGACTTGTACTGTCTCTGGATGTTCCCAGCTTTCACATTGTTCCAACTGTGACATAGTTACAAAAGTGTACCCCTCCCACTTGACTTTATTTCCTCATAACTTTTAGAAAAATTGGGATACTTTTAAATGAAATTTTCTGGAGATACCTCTCAGAAGGTGTAGATTAGGGTTATATCGGAAATTAATTCACTTGTATTTTTTTTAATTAGTGGACGAACACACATACTTACTGAAAACATTGTATACACACACACGTATATATATATATATATATATCATAGTTGAAATTTATAGAAAACAAAACCCGAAGACAGGTGGATAAACAACAAGCGGGTGTATTAGTTTGACGTTCGGGAAGGTGAGAAAGTCTTACGTTTTGAGATCATACACGAAATATTTGTGAAATTTAGAAAATAAAAATGTGATGTTTGTCAGTATGTATACATGTGCAACCATCAACTATTTTCTTTTTACATTAAATGCCGATATAATCATAATTAACACCATTTGAAACGAATTTGGTAAAAATTTAATTCAAAAATATCTATTTTTCTGAAAATTATGAGGAAACAAAGTCGATGGGGCGGGGATGTTCGCTTGTGTAGAAATACCCTAACCCTATTCTTCATTGCACACCTATCTTTGACGGGTTTGTGCTGTGTCTGGACATTTCCACCTTTCATATAAATCCAATTATTTTTTTACCTGATAAATATATTCTGGATCGAGTTATCGAGTTATATTCGGTAATTTTTAAGACGGTTGGGGAAAATTGGGAATAAATTTTGCTGCCTTTGTTGAGAGATTTTCTCATACATGTGGTGACTTGTGCTGTATATTTTATTGTGCACAGTCAAGTTGTGAAGTCAAGAAATATGCTCGTTACCATATAACATTGCAAACGATGGGGTTTTTATTTATTTAGTCATTTTCACCTGTTGGAAATAGTAAAGATCTACCTCAAAGTACACGGTAATATTTTTTTAAGCAAAAAAAAAAAAAAGATCTTTCGTTTTATGATCCAGAAAGTGAAACCTCTGAACTCGGAACTGAAATGATAGAAAGACATATTGGTTAATGTGTTAAGATACAATGTCTAGAGAAAAAATCGGGTCACCACTGCTGGAAAGTCTTCAATCGTAGATTTCTTTGGTCAGGACTAGTACGGATCTTAACCAATAGTTTTTGGTTTTTTTTATATAGGTTGATAAAAAATTTAAGAAAAGGGACCGGATAAGTTTCCTTTTTAAAGTTGTCCAACACTGTGGGAAAGAATATTACCTTTTGGATACAGACTTGATTTTATTTTCTCGTTAATAAAGGTAGTAAGCCAGTGAAACCATTAGCGCATCGGACAAAATGCTTTAGAGGCATTTCTTCTAGGTCTTTACGTTCTGAGTTCAAATCTCATGGAGGTCAACCTTTCATCTTCTCGGAGTCGATAAAATAAGATAGCAGTTGACTAGTGGGATCGATGTAATCGGCTTGCCAACAGTCAAAGCATCGAATCGCTGATCATGAAACATCGTCTTCGATGATCTGGACATGGAACAAGAATGGAAGAGTCGAGGTTCCTACGTCAGCGGGCTCACTTCAAGGAAAAGACCAGGGGTTTGCCCTTTTCGAAGACACAGGTATCAGCTCAAAACAACACTCAAAGCCACTGAACTTTAGCCTGTATCGTTTGAAACACAAGCCCGAGACCGTACCAAGTGGCGGTGTTCCATCACCACCGAAACCATCTTCGAAAGCTACAAGAAGAGAAAAGGAAGAATCAAACGACAGGAAAGAAAAACTCGATAAAATCAACCTCGTCTTCCAACATTACCTTGCACTCAGTGCCATCGACTCTTCTAGGCAAGAATTGGTTTACATGGTCATCGATGCTATCTCCCTAAAGGAAGCGGTCAGCAAAGAAACTAAGTTCTCAGATACGAGATAAAGTCGACGATGTTACTTAGACTTAGAGAGTCTTCACAGAATCGCTGGAGCTGCTAGAAATAGCAAGCAGATTCCCTAAACTAATTTAACCAACTTTAAGGAAAGAAAACATTGACATTAAAAAAAATTAAAAGCTGAGATAGCCACGGCTGGAATGCCTCTAATTATAGCTCACACACACACACACACCCACTCAATTAGGGCTGACTTGGGGCTAAACTGCTACTTTACTGAGAGAAACAGATTTGAAGTACTCGGGGAGAAGGGTTAGGGTTTTTGTTACGCCGAATACTGGTTGTGTGCTTATTCTTTACCTCCGTCGCACTCAGATAGCGCATAGCGAAAATCAGCTGATTTCGATGCTTTACTGCCATTTTTCCAACCCCGACTGAGATTCTACGAAGGAACCTCTTCTATATGGTCATTCGACTTGCTAAAAAGAGCAGCCACATTTACCCTACAGTAAAAAAAAAATCCTTTTGATATTTAAATCTGCATTGAATGTTTTAGGTTGTCAGATAAACTCGATTTTTTTTTTTTTTTGTCTGTTTGGGTTCAGTCCCGCTGCGTGTAGTACCTTGGGCATGTCTCGTACGCTATAACCCCGCATGACCAAAGCTTTGTGCGTGGATTTGGTAGACAGAAACTGAAACAAGCCCGTCGTGTGTGTCTTTCTTTGTCCCGTTAACCGCTCGATAACCAATGTGGGTTTGGTTGCGTCCCCGTAACATTGCGTTTCAGCAAAACGGGGCCGATATAATAAATATTAGGCTTTAAAATAATTACTAAGGTCGCTTTGTTCGGCCAAACCCTTCAAAGTAGTGCCGCAGTTCGTAAACGGAAACAAGTTAAAGATTGGCTCTCCATCGTCATATGATCCTTAAATCCTTAAAAATGTATTAGCCCGAAGGACGCGGCCATGCTGGGGCACCATTTATTAAAATTAAAAAAAAACTATATAGAGGAAGCATAAAGCAAAAAAAAAAAATTACTACGATAAAAACATTTTTCGTGTATTATGTGAATCATCACATAACGATGGAAAGGATTAAAAAGATTTAGAAGAAAAGCGAACGAATTTATCTGCCAACCCAACGGTAATTACATGATGTAGGGTGGGGGGATTCTTCCGCCGGGATCGACCTGGGGTTAAAACAGCATATGTATTGATTCGTTCTGGCAGGTGATGTAGTTTGGGAGGGCGGACGTGGAGCTTGTGCAGTCAATTCATCTTGCCTTGCACTACAGATTGCGACTGACCTGACTTTAGATATTCTCCGCACTGTCAGGTGCACGTGGCAGTCAGTCCGTCACTGCAACTGTAGCAGCTGCAATCAATATCAGCATCTCTGTGACTGCTTTGCTTCCAACAGAGGCAAAGGCAAGTGTTCCGCTTGATGGATCACCTCCCACAAGGTTTGGAAAGCACTACAGAACTAATACGAGTTATGTCCCTTTTAACACTTTTTTTCCCACTTTTTCCTGAAATTGGCTGGAAATAAAACTGATTCGATATAACGACAGATGTGGGTGTGTCTCCCCTGCCTTAGTTTCCTCGTTACTTTCTGAAAAATCGCGATTTTATTTTAAAAGATAAGTGTGGATATCGGATCTTTTCGGTTTGAACGGCAGATTTTTTAAATAATTTCCACGTAACTAAACACTTTTAAACTTCGTATACTGGTAGAGTGTGTTTATAAGACATCTTTTTCTCTTGGCTTTATTGAGAAAATTCTATAGTTTGTAAGATATTTGTTGTTGTTTTTCTGCAATTTCAACCAATCAATGACGTCTATTGAGGTGAAAATCATTCTGTGCTGTATGAATATGTCCCTCGTTTAAGAAACAGATTGGGTTTATTTACATTTCTGAAGAAAAAAAATATATCCTTCCCCCCACCCCTAACCCTAACCGTAAAACAGATTGAAATGTAATAGATCGATACTAGGGTCATAATTATGGGTGACAATTCTGTAGTTTGTAAGCTATTTGTTGTTTAATTTCTTGCATTTCGGCAATTTCAACCAATCAATAACGTCTATTGAGGTGAATACAATATCTCCGGATCTTTGTCAACAACAATTATTTGCAGTTGACACATTCTACCAGTATACGAAGTTTAAAAGTTTTTAGTTACAAAGAAATTATTTTAAAAATCTGCCGGTCAAAGCGGAAAGATTCTGGATATCTATTTTAAGATATTTGTGACTTCAGATACAAATATATAAAGCAGAAATTACATTGTGGGTACTTCACCTGACCTTGTTCTGTATAACTTGTAGGCGCCGGCGTGGCTGTGTGATAAGAAGTTTGCTTCCCAACCACATGGTTCCGGGTTCAATCCCAATGAGTGGCATCTTGAGCAAGTGCCTTCTACTATATATTCAGCCCGACCAAAGCCTTGTGAGTAGATTTGGTAGATGGAAACTGAAAGAAGTCCATTGTTTGTGTATGTGTCTTTGTGTCTGTGTTTGTCCCCCACCACTGCTTGAAAACCAGTGTTGGTGTGTTTACATCCCCGTAATTTAGCAGCTCAGCAAAACAGACCGATAGAATAAGTGCCAGGTACTTATTACAAAAAAATAATAAGTACTGGGGTTTATTTGTTGGTGCAAGTAAATCATAAAAGATTAAACGGATATTTTTTTTTTAAATAAAATTTTATATAAATGCATTTTTGATGTTGAATATTACAATTATTTCAGAATCTAATATGAAAAAAATGGGGCGGGGTTTATTTTTAGTATAACATTGTAGGGTAGCCGTGAGAGGTAGGATCTGGCAGTTAGGACATAAAACATGCAGAGCCTCATGAAATGCACTTGTGCCACTACTGCATAAATGCACCCAGCACACACTCTAATGAGGATGGCATAAGGAAGGACATCCAACCATATAAACCATTCCACAACAGACAATTTGAGTCTGGACAGCTCCCCGGCTGGCTAGCTCCGTATCAAACCATCCAACCCATGCCAGCGTAGAAAATGGACGTTAACCCTTTCGTTACCAACCTGGCTGAAACCGCCTCTGGCTCTGTAGTACAAATGTCTTGCTTTCATAAGTTTTGAATTAAAATTTTCCACCAAACCTTAGTCACAATTAATATTCCTAACACTAGCTGAATGATAACTAAGTTATTTTACTAAATTCTTTGTTATATTTAAAATAACTGAGAGTAAAACAGAGCATCTCAAAATAAATACAGTTCCGGGTTCAGTCCCACTGCATGGCACCTTGGGCAAGTGTCTTCTACTGTAGCCTCAGGCCGACCAAAGCCTTGTGAGTGGATTTGGTAGACAGAAACTGAAAAAAAAAGCCCGTCGTATATATATATATATATATATATGCGTTTGTGTGTCCCCCTAGCATTGCTTGACAACCGATGCTGGTGTGTTTATGTCCCTGTTACTTAGCGGTTCGGCAAAAGAGACCGATAGAATAAGTACTGGGCTTATAAAAAGAATAAGTCCCGGGGGTTGAGTTGCTCGATTAAAGGCGGTGCTCCAGCATGGCCGCAGTCAAATGACTGAAACAACTAAAAGTGTAAAAGTGAGTAATGAAAGGGTTAAATGATGATAGATATTTTGACCGGATACGGTCAGTTTAAATACTAAAGTCTTTTGTCTTAGCCAGGTTGTATATTTCATAAGTAGCTCATTGCTGAAAACACTCGTTTTCCACAGTGCAAAGGCTTTTCTTTAATAGATGACAACTACTATATACTGATTCATAAGCCTGTGTATTTGTTTGCCAGAAACTTTGGATGTAATTGTTACTTCCTGTTTAACAATTATGCTATTTCATCTTCATTCTCATCAAACCAGTCTTGGTGTTTGCATTCTATTTTCCTTGAGACTTTGTATGACAGTGTTCTAAAATTTGATCCATTTATCCTCAGCAGAGAGAGAGTTGAGTTGTCCATTGTCTCTAATAAGTGGCTTAGTGTATCTTCAAACTCGATATGCTTATCTTTGGGCTTGAGAGCCAATATCATTGATTTGCCTTGGAGTTGTCTGCCCTTTTTTATTTCAAATTTGCACTTGAGATTTGGACAGTTTGACAGGAGCAGGTCAGGCTCCTTGTTCCGTTCTGGCATGGTTTCTATGGCTGGATGCCCTTCCTAATGAAAACATGGAAGGATATAGGTAATAAGTGTGTGTGTATTAGTTTGTGTCTTTTTGTTTTGTCATTGTTTGATGGTTGTAAAAGAGTGTCACTGTCATAGAAGCAGTGTCGTTCATGTCCAGTATCTTGCAAGAATGCTCCTGGTCATGGGGGGGGGCAGGTGAGGGGTGGCAACAGGATGGATATCTGGCCATAGAAAATTTACCTCAGTAAGCTCCATCTGACCCAAGCAAGAATAGAAAAATGGGCATTAAAATGATGATAATTTCCTTTCTAAACAAAAGAAATTTCCCAGTGTCTTCTATCATCTTTCACAAGATACAGTCCTTGAGTGGCTGGAGAAGATACAAGTTTTATCTCTTGGAAAAGGATTTCTTTCGATCATGCACAAAATCAATGTTGTAAAAAACTTAAAAACATTGCGCAGGAGTGGCTGTATGATAAGTAGCTTGCTTACCAACCACATGATTCCGGGTTCGTTCCCACTGCATGGCACCTTGGGCAAGTACCTTCTACTATAGCCTCGGGCCGACCAAAGTCTTGTGAGTGGATTTGGTAGACGGAAGTTGAAAGAAGCCTGTCGTATATATATATATATATATATATAAATATATATATATATATATATATATATGCGTTGTGTGTCCCCCTAGCATTGCTTGACAACCGATGCTGGTGTGTTTATGTCCCTGTTACTTAGCGGTTCGGCAAAAGAGACCGATAGAATAAGTACTGGGCTTATAAAAAGAATAAGTCCCGGGGGTCGAGTTGCTCGATTAAAGGCGGTGCTCCAGCATGGCCGCAGTCAAATGACTGAAACAACTAAAAGTGTAAAAGTGAGTAATGAAAGGGTTAAATGATGATAGATATTTTGACCGGATACGGTCAGTTTAAATACTAAAGTCTTTTGTCTTAGCCAGGTTGTATATTTCATAAGTAGCTCATTGCTGAAAACACTCGTTTTCCACAGTGCAAAGGCTTTTCTTTAATAGATGACAACTACTATATACTGATTCATAAGCCTGTGTATTTGTTTGCCAGAAACTTTGGATGTAATTGTTACTTCCTGTTTAACAATTATGCTATTTTATCTTCATTCTCATCAAACCAGTCTTGGTGTTTGCATTCTATTTTCCTTGAGACTTTGTATGACAGTGTTCTAAAATTTGATCCATTTATCCTCAGCAGAGAGAGAGTTGAGTTGTCCATTGTCTCTAATAAGTGGCTTAGTGTATCTTCAAACTCGATATGCTTATCTTTGGGCTTGAGAGCCAATATCATTGATTTGCCTTGGAGTTGTCTGCCCTTTTTTATTTCAAATTTGCACTTGAGATTTGGACAGTTTGACAGGAGCAGGTCAGGCTCCTTGTTCCGTTCTGGCATGGTTTCTATGGCTGGATGCCCTTCCTAATGAAAACATGGAAGGATATAGGTAATAAGTGTGTGTGTATTAGTTTGTGTCTTTTTGTTTTGTCATTGTTTGATGGTTGTAAAAGAGTGTCACTGTCATAGAAGCAGTGTCGTTCATGTCCAGTATCTTGCAAGAATGCTCCTGGTCATGGGGGGGGGCAGGTGAGGGGTGGCAACAGGATGGATATCTGGCCATAGAAAATTTACCTCAGTAAGCTCCATCTGACCCAAGCAAGAATAGAAAAATGGGCATTAAAATGATGATAATTTCCTTTCTAAACAAAAGAAATTTCCCAGTGTCTTCTATCATCTTTCACAAGATACAGTCCTTGAGTGGCTGGAGAAGATACAAGTTTTATCTCTTGGAAAAGGATTTCTTTCGATCATGCACAAAATCAATGTTGTAAAAAACTTAAAAACATTGCGCAGGAGTGGCTGTATGATAAGTAGCTTGCTTACCAACCACATGATTCCGGGTTCGTTCCCACTGCATGGCACCTTGGGCAAGTACCTTCTACTATAGCCTCGGGCCGACCAAAGTCTTGTGAGTGGATTTGGTAGACGGAAGTTGAAAGAAGCCTGTCGTATATATATATATATATATATATAAATATATATATATATAATATATATATATATATGTGTGTGTGTGTCTGTGTTTGTCCCCCTAGCATTGCTTGACAACCGATGCTGGTGTGTTTATGTCCCCATTACTTAGTGGTTCGGCAAAAGAGACCGATAGAATAAGTACTGGGCTTCCAAAGAATAAGTCCCGGGGTCTATTTGCTCGACTAAAGGCGGTGCTCCAGCATGGCTGCAGTCAAATGACTGAAACAAGTAAAGGAGAGTATATGTTTGTGTGTCTGTGTTTGAGCCCCCAACATCGCTTGACAACCAATGCTGGTGTGTTTATGTCCCCGTAACTTAGCGGTTCAGCAAAAGAGACCAATAGAATAAGTACTAGGCTTCCAAGAATAGGTCCTGGGGTCGATGTGCTCAACTAAAAGGCGGTACTCCAGCATGGCTGCAGTCAAATGACTGAAACAAGTAAAAGAGTATTGCTCAAAGTAGGACCCAAATCTTCATTTTCGTTTAGCTTATCGAGCCTTTATTACTAAATTTATAACTAAATTAAATTTTTTTTTGTCTTTGGTCAGTGTTTTTTTTTGTTTTTGGTTGGTTTTTGTAATTAACAATTAATCTCTATTTTTTATTTATAGGTTCTCAAGGATTTGGTCAAAGTGATCCAACAAGAGAGTTATTCCTACAGAGACCCCATCACCGAATTTATTGAATGTCTCTATGTCAATTTTGATTTCGATGGTGCCCAGCATAAACTTCTTGAATGTGAATCTGTTCTTTGCTACGATTTCTTCTTGAGCAATCTCGTAAACGAGTTCATTGAGAACGCCCGTCTCCTCATCTTTGAGATTTTCTGTCGGATCCACGAATGCATCAGCATCAACATGCTGTCGCAGAAGCTGAACATGACACCCGATGCCGCTGAACAGTGGATTGTCAATTTGATCCGACATGCCCGACTCGATGCTAAAATAGACTCTAAACTAGGTCACGTTGTCATGGGAACAAAAGCCATTTCCCCTTACCAGCAAGTAATCGAGAAAACCAAAAATTTGAACTCTCGTTCCCACTTCCTTGCACTAAATATACATAAGAAACTAGGATTAAAAATCCCGGAATCCAGTACTCAGTGGGGACAGGATTATTATTAATATTTGAGAAAATGACGGATACTTAATATATTATCTACGTATCTGTCTGTCTATGTATCGATGTATCTATCTATCTATTTATATATATATATTGTGTGTGTGTGTCTGTGTTTGTCCCCCTAGCATTGCTTGACAACCGATGCTGGTGTGTTTATGTCCCCATTACTTAGTGGTTCGGCAAAAGAGACCGATAGAATAAGTACTGGGCTTCCAAAGAATAAGTCCCGGGGTCTATTTGCTCGACTAAAGGCGGTGCTCCAGCATGGCTGCAGTCAAATGACTGAAACAAGTAAGGAGAGTATATGTTTGTGTGTCTGTGTTTGAGCCCCCAACATCGCTTGACAACCAATGCTGGTGTGTTTATGTCCCCGTAACTTAGCGGTTCAGCAAAAGAGACCAATAGAATAAGTACTAGGCTTCCAAAGAATAGGTCCTGGGGTCGATGTGCTCAACTAAAAGGCGGTACTCCAGCATGGCTGCAGTCAAATGACTGAAACAAGTAAAAGAGTATTGCTCAAAGTAGGACCCAAATCTTCATTTTCGTTTAGCTTATCGAGCCTTTATTACTAAATTTATAACTAAATTAAATTTTTTTTTGTCTTTGGTCAGTGTTTTTTTTTGTTTTTGGTTGGTTTTTGTAATTAACAATTAATCTCTATTTTTTATTTATAGGTTCTCAAGGATTTGGTCAAAGTGATCCAACAAGAGAGTTATTCCTACAGAGACCCCATCACCGAATTTATTGAATGTCTCTATGTCAATTTTGATTTCGATGGTGCCCAGCATAAACTTCTTGAATGTGAATCTGTTCTTTGCTACGATTTCTTCTTGAGCAATCTCGTAAACGAGTTCATTGAGAACGCCCGTCTCCTCATCTTTGAGATTTTCTGTCGGATCCACGAATGCATCAGCATCAACATGCTGTCGCAGAAGCTGAACATGACACCCGATGCCGCTGAACAGTGGATTGTCAATTTGATCCGACATGCCCGACTCGATGCTAAAATAGACTCTAAACTAGGTCACGTTGTCATGGGAACAAAAGCCATTTCCCCTTACCAGCAAGTAATCGAGAAAACCAAAAATTTGAACTCTCGTTCCCACTTCCTTGCACTAAATATACATAAGAAACTAGGATTAAAAATCCCGGAATCCAGTACTCAGTGGGGACAGGATTATTATTAATATTTGAGAAAATGACGGATACTTAATATATTATCTACGTATCTGTCTGTCTATGTATCGATGTATCTATCTATCTATTTATATATATATATGGATACACGTGTGTGATACACACACATACATATATATATACATATATATACGAGTGTGTATGTGTACATATATAAATGTATATTTATCCACACATACAGCACAAATAAATATATATTAAACTGTAGATCTTCTTTTCCAAATTATTTTATTTTCTTTCTTTTACCTTTATCTCTGTTATCAATATATGTTGCAACTTTGATCATTGTGTTTATTATTGATCTTGACAGACAAGTCACCTATTAGAAGCTTGTAGAACCATGTACGACTATTTAAGAATTTTTATAATAAACATGTTGTTCTGGGTGTGATCTCACTGTGCAGCATGTTGTGTTGATGGGTTGTTAGAAAACTCGTCTCACGTGTTTTATTTTGGCTAAGTTTATACAATTTGATGCCCTTTCTAATGCCAAATCCTTTACCGAATGATCTGGATGTGCTTTTCAAAGAGGTAGCTATATCTTCGACATGACCAAGGAGGCCACACGACTCTATGTCTCTGCTCACTCGTCTGCCACTTTACAGAGCAAGAAAGACGAGTGACAGAGGCTGAAGATGTGCAGGAGAAAAGGAATATGAATATGATGATAGACACAAGATGGTACAGGAGGGGAGGGTGAGCGCAGAGCAGCATGGACACGAGTATAGTTCATTGTAGCCAAACACACACACATACATGCATGATTGGACTCTCCTGTTAGACGAGGGTCCAACAGTTTCTTACAGATGATTTGTTTATATTGATCAATTGTTTGTGTAGACATAAGCTCACTCTCTCCATCAGATCGACATTACCTGTACAGGTGCAACTGGATGCTACGTGCGAGATGTCAAAATGATGGCAGAGCAGCATGAAATGAAGTGCTTTGCTCAAGAACACAATGCAACGCCCGGTCTGGGAATCAAACCCAAAATCTCACAGTCGTGAGTGCAGCACCTTAACCAACAGCATTCGGCGCTGGAATAAGGAGTGGTTGGAGATCACGCGGTCGTTAGCCTCAAATCACCAGGCCTGATCAGCGTTTATGAGAGATGCAGTATTGAGGATGAATGAAGCCAGCTCAACCCACCCCGGGTGAATACTGTCAAGTCTAAAGTCTAAGTCTCTAACACCTTAACCACTAAGCCATGGTTATATATATATATATATACACACACACACATACTCTTGAGTGAAGAACATAGGCTCGAAATGTCAAAGATTTCGATTTTTCCTGAGTGTCAAACAATTACACCATGTCTGTTGCCTCACGTTTCTCTCTCTCTCTTTCTCTCTCTCTCTCTTGTGGTTTGGCATTATTTTGAAGCATATGTATGTGAGAGGGAAAGAATCTATATACTCACATGTATGATCAATTACAAATCTTATTGTTTTGTATTAATATTCTTTATGAATATTTGTATTATTCAAATATTTACATTAAATGAATTTTGTCACATCTGTTCGACTATAAACATTTTACTACTACTGCTGTGCTATATTTTCATAATTTTTTGATATATTACACTGAACTTAACTAACAAAGCAACAAAAAAATTCTGTGGGTTTCACAAGTGAACTCTGAGAACATCAGTTGCCTGCTGTTATTGTGATAACAAAGAAAACGGTAAATATCAGGCAAGATAGGTAGCGAGTGTGTGTGTATGTAAGGCAATTTAGGCAGCAGAAAGCCACAGATAGATTGTAAGTGCCCTGAGAGATATATGTATTTATTATCATTGTGTCAATTTTTTTCTGTGCAAAATAATATCAGCTGGTTGTGAGTTCTTGCTGAACGGTTTTTATTTCAGGTACTTCCATTTAGATGGTTTGTCTTCACTCTGACTGGTGTGCACCATCCACCCTTTATAATATTGGATGGCCATTATTAACTTTCCCGAATTCCTCCGCTCTTTCATGGGTCTTGTTTTTCTTCTTGTAGGATGTCCAAAAATCACCCTCCTCACCGAGCAAGCCAGCTTGTCTGGTTGCCTGTTTAGTTGCTGATGACCTGACCATGCAACAGGTTGTATTGGATTTTGTTGTTTCAGTGTTCTGTTCAGGATCATAAACCAATGGTTTCAATCCCTGGACATTGTGCCCCCAAGCAAGGCAGTTTATTTCACATGGCTTCAGCTATAATGAATATCAGGTGGGTGCTGGTACAGCCCTCTCTCCCTCTTGCTGTCAAATACTGGATGCTCTGCTGGTTCATGAGGGCATCTGTTTGCTCATAATTGCATAATCTAATTTTGGTAAACAATTAGCAAAAGTATGGCACCTGTTGAGAAGCTTACCTCCTATGTGGTCTCAGGTTCAGTCCTACTGAATCAGAAGAATTAAAATACATTTAAATATTACAAAGTTTAGCTGTGCTTTAAGTATGAAAAATGTAAGTATTTCTATACCTTTGGTATGTATAAAAAAAGAAGAGGTAGGAGTTTCCTGATGCACCATTTCACAGTTTGTTGATTGCTCCTCAGAGAAGGTTTTGTTTACTATGGAGACCAAGTATGCCTTCACACATTCATTTTGGTCATTTTTTTTGTATTGTTTTTTTAAGATCCCTGGAGTAATGTAACTTGATGGTGTGTAGCTTGGAGGTCAGGGAGATTCCTCTAGGTTGAGCTGCTATTTCTCAGCAGTTACAAATCAGGTACTATAGACATTTGGTTAGAATGGTGCAGGAAAGGGATCTTTTCGGTTTGACCGGCAGTTTTTAAAAATAATTTCCACGTAATTAAACACTCTTAAACTTTGTATACTGGTAGAATGTGTTTATAAAACATCTTTTTCTCTTGGCTTTATTGAGAAAATTCTATAGTTTGTAAGATATTTGTTGTTTTTCTGCAATTTCAACCAATCACTGACGTCTATTGAGGTGAAAACATTCTGTGCCGTATGAATATGTCCCTCATTTAAGAAATTGATTGGGTTTATTTACATTTCTGAAGAAAAAAAGATACCCTTCCCCCTAACACTAACTCTAACCCTAAAACAGACTGAAATGCAATAGATTGATACTAGGGTCATAATTATGGGTGACAATTTCATATGACATCGCTAGAAAAAACTGCCGTTCAAACCGAAAAGATCCAAACTTGATATTAACAGTATCAATTCTTCGGCGGAGGTAAAGAATACGTACACCACCCGTTTTCGGCGTAACGAAAACCCTAAACACCGGGTCTACGTATTCTTTACTTTCGCCAATCTTTCCAACTTCGGACGGTCTAATAAAAATTGTAAACGATGTTTCCCCGCTTTAACTTATTTTGTTTTAACGTGAGATAACAACTGAGGCTAGAAAAAGAGTTGTGGAAAGTCAATTTGGAAAGCAATGCTTGTCATCACCCCCAACCGTGGAAAAGAGTAAAGAAAAGTTAATATTTTTGAAGAAACATGCATTTTGCTTGCTGAACTTAAAAGAGTTCTTCGGAAACGCTCCACCAGTGTAGAGAATGGGAGAAGTTTCATCTGCGAATGTATGTTGTTTATCAAGAACTGGGACAATCGTCACCAACGGAGCCACAAGTGTTAAATCTAATTTTGTCTCAGTTTACAATGTTTTTAGTGGTTAATGTTTTTTTTTCTCGGTCACGAGTGGACAGTCATCGTAAATATGTAACTGAGGCAGTATATGACAAACTGAGAACTAAAGAGAAAGGCTGGGAAAGAAGAGATCACCAGAGTGAAGGAGTTGACTGAGAGAAAATGAAGACTGAACGGGAGTGATGAAAGATGGATCTTTTCTTTTTGAACGGCAGTTTTCAACACAATTTCTAGTTAACTAAACACTTTTAAACTTCGTAAACTGGTAGAATGTGTCAAAATAAAACATTTTTTTCTCTTAGCTTTCTTGAGAAAATTGTAATTTGTAAATTTAACGTAGTTTAATTTTTCGAATTTTAACCAATCGATCGCCTCTGTTGAGCTAAAATCATTTGCTGCGTTTAAAACAAACAACTGCCGTTCAAAAGGAAAAGATCACGAAAGATTAATTCAGAGAAAGAAAAAGAACAAAAGAGAATAACGGACACACGAATAAACAGCTAGAAAGAGAAGGCAGAGAGAAACCATAAGTGAGACAGAGAAGGATAGGACATAGAGGATTGGTTAGGTCAATGGACAGGGTGAAAGAGAAGGATGTGGAGAGGGAGATTAGACAAGCACATACTGAACTCTGGTTAGATCAACAGACAAGAGATTAATAGAGATGACGGATTTTATTAAATAGACAAAGGACAATGAAACAGAGAAGATATAGACAGGGAAAGAAAACAAAAGGATAAAGAGAGGGAGAGATTACACAAGCAGATGGAGATGGAGAGAAGTAAGTCAGGATAGCAATTAAGGCGGGAGGGAGCTGGCAGAAAGGTTAGCACGCCGGGCGAAATGCTTAGCGGTATTTCGTCTGCCGTTACGTGCTGAGTTCAAATTCCGCCGAGGTCGACTTTGCCTTTCATCCTTTCGGGGTCGATAAATTAAGTACCAATTACGCACTGGGGTCGATGTAATCGACTTAATACCAATGTTTGTCCCCTCTATGTTTAGCCTCCTGTGGGCAATAAGGAAATAGGATAGCAACGGGGGGAGGAAGTGAGAATTACACAGAGAGGGGAATGTCATTAGACAGATACAGAGAATGGAGATAGAGATAATTACAAAGAAAGGGTGAGAGAAGAAGGGACAGCGTCAGAGGAATAGAAAGAGAGAAAATTAGACGGGCAAACAGATAGAGAGAGGAGAAGAGATTAGACGGGTTGACAGACGACAAGAGAGCTGATTAGATTGAAAGAGAAAATAAGGGTTGCAGCAGAGAAAAGGGAGAGATAGAAAGAGCGAAGATGAGAATGAGAGAAATTAGACAGGCAGACAGATAAACAGAGTGAGAGAGATGGTTAGAGAGAAAGAGAAGTAAAGATCGAGACAGAGAAAAAAAGAGAGAAAGAGTTAACAGGGAAAGAGAGTTATTGGATTGATAGAGAGAGGAGAGAGATTAGATAGGCAGACAGGTAACAAGAGAGAGAGAGAGAGTGAGAGAAAAGATTAAACAGAGCGTAAGAGAGATTAGATAGGCAGACATAGAATGAGAGTACGAGAGAGAGTGGGGTTAGATAGGCAGGCAAAGAGACTGAGTGAGAGTGGGAGAGGGAGATTCGACAGGCAGGCAGAGAAAACGGGAGAGGGAGGTTAGATGGGCAGACAGTGGAAAGAGTGAGAGTAGGAAAGAGATTAGACAGGAAGACAGATAGAGTGAGACTGGGAGAGGGAGATTCGACAGGCAGGCAGAGAGAATGGGAGAGGGAGGTTAGATGGGCAGACAGTGGAAAGAGTGAGAGTATGAGAGAGATTAGACAGGAAGATAGATAGAGTGAGAGTGGGAGAGAACTGTGTCAGCGAATGTGAGATGAGAGAGAGAGAGAAAGAGTAATGTAACTACTTCCGATATTATTTCAGATTGTTTTGGGACGTTTTCCAAAGAAACATCTCTAGATAGACACAGGTTGACATTAGACGACAAGACACAGGTGGTGTCTTTTATTATTCACTACGTAGAATAATATACTACAACAGGTTACAACACGGTTATATCTTGGATAGAATCGGTCTTGGAATGAGATGTCTTTTATGCCGGACATCCTTCGTTTTGGTGTTGCTTTAGCATTTCTCACGTCTGCGATCCACTCCCAGGATGAGCAACATGTGCCTTACAGAACCTATCACACGTTTACCCTTAAATTGAAACTCGATTATCCTCTCCATACCCTTAATGACCGATTCCTGTCAGTAACATTGGATTCTGGTCTTCTGAGAGACAAATGGGCCCATTTCGATACCAGGTAAATATATAAATATTTATGCTTCTCTATGTTTGTTTAGATAAGTTTAACAAAATACACTTATTTACATACACAATTTTCTATGTGAATGCATGAATACGTTCACCACTCCTGCTTTTGTTTATCTGAATTTATATAGTCATATATATATATAATTAGAGAAGAACCACCTTTTATCAATTCAACAATGGAATAACAATGATATAATTAAATTATACCATATACAAAAAAATTAGATACACAATAAAAACATATACCAATAATTAAATAAAGTATTGGTATATCTATTATTTTTTCTATATGGTTTAATTTAATTATATCATTGTTATTTCATTGTTGAATTGATAAAAGGCGGTTCTTCTCTAATTAATATACATATATTGGCTAAACTGGCAAAATGATCATTCCTAAATACAACAATTATGAAATTTGATTTAGTATTACTAAATTGAATTTCCCCTGTAAGTTTGTAATTATATTCCCTAATATTATATATATATATATAAGGGAAGAAAAAGAAAATGTAGATAGCGAAGTTAATAAATGTTTATCAAAACAAATTACTCATCCCATACAGTTGTATAAACATTTATTAACTTCACTATTTCCATTTTTCTTCTTCCTATATATGAATACAAACTACATGGTTTATATATATATATAATACTTAATAATTAGGGTTCAGCAAAGATTTGCTTTACCACATACCGAAGTTTAGAAATAGCTAAGGTTTTGGCTGCTATTTCTAAACTTCTGTATGTGGTAAAGCAAAGTATTACTTAGGTTTACCGTGAAATGGTCCTTTTTTCATGCCGAATTTTACTTGGTGAAATTATTGATTACTTCTTAATTAATTAATTTTACCCTTTGTTATTATTGATATATATATATATATATATATATATATATATATATATATATACACGAATATATACCTATTATTTTAAAGAAATCGATCCCCCCAAAATATTAGGTATTGAACCGGTATTTCCTTGGATGACACCATCCCGTCATGAGGCTAACATAACCTCTGATCGAATTATATTTATATACACACTCTGTCGTGTGACCAATGGTTTCGCATACATACACGAAAAAATATTCTTATTTTGGTCGACTCATTCTTTTGTTACTACCAAGTTTCTGCTGGTGGTGCAATACAAGACGTGTGTGTAAAATAGAGTTTTGCGTGCTGCTCCGGATTTGTGTATTTCTACGAACGATCATATATATATATATATATAGAGAGAGAGAGATACGAGTGAGTGGACAAACAAAAGAAAGGTGCGCTTAACACCTTTGGTAGAAGTTATATTATTATTTAGAACTTTAATTTGGCTCCATGCAACTTTAAGTTTTGTAGGCTAGTCTCTGAAACTTACCCTGACGAGTGAAGTTCCTGTGACTGGCCCCACGAAACTTTAAATTGCATGAGGCCGAATCAATTATAGAAGGATGAACAGCAAAGAAAATGTTGGTAAGATATAAACTTAAAACACTGTATTTTTCATGATGTGAGTCGATCACATCTGTTTTCCATGCTGGCATCAGTTGGCCGGTTTGACCGGAGCTGGCCAGCTGGGAGTTGTCCAGATTCCAATTGTTTGTTGTTGCGTGGTTTCTACAGCTGGATGCCCTTCCTGATGTCAACCACTTAACAGAGAGTACTGGGTGCGTTTACACGATTATGATGTATATATTACATACCGTGGAGGCGCAATGGAGCAGTGGTTAGGGCAGCGAACTCGTGGTCGTAGGATCGCGGTTTCGATTCCCAGACCGGGCGTTGTGAGTGTTTATTGAGCGAAAACACCTAAAGCTCCACGAGGCTCCGGCAGGGTGGTGGTGGCGAACCCTGCTGTACTCTTTCGCCACAACTTTCTCTCACTCTTTCTTCTGCTCGCTTAGCCAGTGGGGTGGCGTCATTTGAAGGCTAAAACAATGCAAAGCGCATTGTGACCAGCGATGTGTAGCAACATCTGATAGCCTGGTCGATCACGGTGATCACAGTGATATTACATACCACGTGATGCGTATGGATGAGGGCAGCTGCGTAAAAAAGTGCTAATCTGTAACTGTGGAGGAAATTTGTTCAAACGTACCCAGAAAGAAGTGGGATGATGTGGTGAGAAAGGATCTGTAGATTCTGGGCCTCACTGAGGAAAATAACAAGGACCCAGGAGTTGTGGCGATTAGCTGCACTTGATAAGACGTGTTAAGCTAAGTAAAATCACTGTCGTTCATACATACAGGTATTTCCTTTACAGGTGCCGGTGCCATGCAAAAAGCACTCGAGTCGGTGCTGTGTAAACGCACCCAGTACTCTCTTTTAAGTGGTTGACATCAGGAAGGACATCCAGCTGTAGAAACATTTGCTCTAGCCTCATGTCTTTCTTAATGCCAACCACTTTACAAAGTGTATTGGACATTCTTTTCCGTGGCAACCACACTGGTGAGGTCACCAGGTACTTGCAAAACAAGATCCCTATCCCTCAACAGAGTGGGGTGTAGCATTGAGGGATATGAAAGTACGATAAAGGAACAGGGGGTCTTGTTAAAGAGGTGAGTACAGCCATAGCCAAAAGTTTGAAGAATTTCTTTAAAACATTAAAATTGTTATTCCCAAGTACAATTCTATTCAAATATATACAACGTAGAGCAGTGGTTCCCAAACTTTTTAGAGTCACAACCCACTATTTATCACACCAGTTTATGACAATCCACTTATAAGTCTTGAACTATCTCGATAGACAGCAGTTAATCAAAGCTAATGCGTAATTTTATAACTTTTTGCGATCCACTAAGATTCCGTTTGCGACTGTTTGCATCTGTGGGTCGTGACTCATAGTTTGGGAACCACTGATGTAGAGGTATATTTACCTAACAACAGATCCATTTCTTCAATTCTAACTTTCAGACCTATGTTCTAAACTTTTGGCCAAGTAATAATATATTGCAAATTGAATATAACTTTGGGTATTTAATATAAAAACTCTAGCTTTCAGACTTTAGTTCCAAACTTTTTGCCATGACTGTTCATGGCTTCCTTAGTAGCACTGGTAGGACCATCAGTGGGAGGTGTCATATTAAAGGTGGTGGCTATGTGTCAGGTTGTAGCATGATAGATAGGTGGATAGATGGTCTGTCTTGCTGTAGAAGAGAGACATGGCTACCCCAGTTGGAAAAAGAAAGAGGAGAGACAGAGAAGATGGTGAAAAAGATTTGTCAGGTGGTTCTCCTGAGTTACAAGGAGGTGCACATAAAGTGGTGCAAAGGGTTGAATAGGGTGGATGGGCAGGTCAGGTCCAGAGGATGTGAAAGGAAATAAGTTGGAGTAGAGTTTCTTCACCCGGATGCAATTCTTGTCACCAATCCTAGCCTCTTTATAATCTCCCAGTCTAACGAATAACAAACAACCCAGACATGGAACACACACACATACGTGGCATTTCTTTCAGTTAGTTTCTGCTTACCAAATCTACTCAGAAGGCCTTGGCTTGTATGGGACTAAAGTAGCAAATACTGAAATTCTCATGTGTAATCATGCTTGTACATACATGCATGCATGCATGCATGTATGTATGTATGCATGCATGCATGCATGCATCTATGTATGTGAAGGCTCATGGATCAGTGGTTAGAGCGTTGAGCTTACAATTGTGAGGTTGTGAGTTCGAATCCCGGACCGGGCTGCATGTTGTTTTCTTGAGCAAGACACTTTATTTCACATTGCTCCAGTTCACTCAGCTGCAGAAATGAGTTGCGATGTCACTGGTGCCAAGCTGTATCAGCCTTTGCCTTTCCCTTTGATAACATCAGTGGTGTGGAGAGGGGAAGCTGGTATGCATGGGCGACTGCCGGTCTTTCATAAACAACCTTGCCCAGACTTGTGCCTGGGAGGGTAACTTTCTAGGTGCAATCCCATGGTCAGTCATGACCAAAGGGGGCCTCAGCAGCAATGTATGTGTGTGTGTATGTATGTATGTATGTATGTATGTATGTATGCATGCATGCATGCACATACACATACACACACACACATGTATGTATATGTATCTTTTACCTTTTATCTTGTTTCAGTCATTAGACTGTGGCCATGCTAGGGCAATGCTTTGAAGAGTTTTTAGTTCAACAAATCAACCCCAGTATTTTTTTCAAGCATGTGGTACTTATTCTAGTCTCTTCAGGCAAGCCACTAAGTAATGGTGGTGGGGAAAAAATGCAGACATACACACACACACACATGCATACATGCTACAGGCTTCAGTTTTCATCTGCCAAATTCACTCATAAGGCTTTTGGTTGGCCTGTGGCTGTTGTAGAAACACTTGCCCAAGGTGCCACACAGTGGGACTGAACCCAGAACCATGTGGTTGGGGAGCAAGTTTCTTACCACACACAGCCATGCCTGTGCCTACATGTATATATCTAAAGACACACACATATTGTTTTAGTGATTGGACTGCAGCCAACCTGGGGGAACTGCCTCGAAGTGTTTCAGTTGAATAAAATCGACCCCAGTACTCACTATTTTTGAATCTGATACTTATTCTGTCAGTCTCTTTTGCTGAACTGCTAAGTTATTGGTAAGTAAACAAACCAACATTGGTTATCAAGCAGTGGTAGGGAAGAAGCACAATAATAGACACACACACATGTGCATGCACACATATAAACATTACTTATGTAACAAGAAACTGGGTTGCATCACCTGAAGAGGTGAGATGCACTGTAATTCATTATATAGTTTCCTACCCACGAGGGAGCAATGCAGGATGTGTTGAAACAATTGTTGTGATAAAGTTTCCAAGATACTCTATTATCTGCATCCGTTGTTTCCACTAATATATATATATATATATATATATATATATTACGGAGATGTATTTGCATAGCAAGTGATTTGATCTGAGATCGTGTGCTGAAACGAAATATATGTATATATATATATATATCATCATCATCATCATCATCATCGTTTAGCGTCCGCTTTCCATGCTAGCATGGGTTGGACGGGTCAACTGGGGTCTGTGAAGCTGGAAGGCTTCGTCAGGCCCAGTCAGATCTGGCAGTGTTTCTACGGCTGGATGCCCTTCCTAATGCCGACCACTCCGCGAGTGTAGTGGGTGTTTTTTACGTGCCACCTGCACAGGTGCCAGACAGAGCTGGCGAACGGCCACGAACGGATGGTGCTTTTACGTGTCACCGACACGGGGCCAGACAGAGCTGGCAAACGGCCACAAACGGATGGTGCTTTTACGTGCCACCGACACGGGGCCAGACAAAGCTGGCAAACGGCCACGAACGGACGGTGCTTTTACGTGTCACCGGCACGGGGCCAGGCGAGGCTGGCAACGAACACGAACGGATGGTGCTTTTACGTGCCACCGACACGGGGCCAGGCAGAGCTGGCAAACGGCCACGAGCGAATGGTGCTTTTACGTATCACTGGCACGGGTGCCAGACGAGGCTGACAGCGGACACGAACGGATGGGTCACTTAACCCCTGCTTTCTGATATATGATTTGATTTTGATTGTTCTCACTGGTTTTGCCGGGTCTTCTCACGTACAGCATACTTCCATAGGTCTCGGTCTCTGGTCATTTCCTTGGTGAGACCTAGAGTTCGAAGGTCGTGCTTCACCACCTCGACCCAGGTTTTCCTGGGTCTACCTCTTCCACAGGTCCCCTCAACTGCCAGGGTGTGGCACTTTTTCACACACCTATCTTCATCCATTCTCACCACATGACCATACCAGCGCAATCGTCTCTCTTGCACACATCTGATTCCTCTTAGGTCCAACTTTTCTCTCAAGGTACTTACACTCTGTCGACTATGAACACTGACATTACACATCCAACGGAGCATACTAGCTTCATTTCTCGCGAGCTTATGCATGTCCTCAGCAGTCACGGCCCATGTTTCACTGCCATGTAGCATGGCTGTTCGTACACATGCATCATACAGTCTGCCTTTTACTCTGAGCGAGAGGCCTTTAGTCACCAACAGAGGTAAGAGCTCCCTAAACTTTGCCCAGGCTATTCTTACTCTAGCTGTTACACTTTCAGCACACCCACCCCCACTACTGACTTGGTCACCAAGATAACGGAAGCTATCAACTACTTCTAGTTTTTCCCCCTGGAAAGTGACGGAAGTTGTTTTCTGCAGATTTTCAGAGGTTAATGCTCCCGAGCATCTGCCACATACAAAAACCATCTTCCTAGTTAGCCTTCCTATGACATTGCTGCACCTCTTATGTGTCCATAGCTTACACTTGGTGCATCTTATAGAGTTTCTACCTACACCTTTTCTACAGATCGAGCAGGGCCATCTACCTGAAGGCGTTTGTGATTTGTCTACCTTCCTACTTATTAGGACTTTGGTTTTAGCTAGGTTGACTCTAAGGCCCTTCGATTCTAAACCATGCTTCCACACCTGAAACTTCTTCTCCAGTTCTGATAATGACTCAGCAATTAGAGCAAGGTCATCAGCATAGAGGAGCTCCCAGGGGCATCCTGTCTTGAATTCCTCCGTTATTGCCTGGAGGACTATGATAAATAGGAGGGGGCTGAGGACTGAGCCTTGGTGGACCCCTACCTCTACCCGGAATTCTTCACTGTACTCATTGCCAACCCTCACCTTACTAGCAGCGTCCCTGTACATGGCTTGCACAGCTCTCACTAACCATTCATCTATTCCTAGTTTCCTCATTGACCACCAGATAAGGGATCGGGGGACCCTGTCGAAGGCTTTCTCCATGTCAACAAAAGCCAGGTACAGGGGCTTATCTTTGGCTAGGTATTTCTCCTGCAGCTGCCTTACCAGGAATATAGCATCAGTGGCACGAAACCAAACTGCATCTCATCTAAACTAACTCTCTCTCTAATTAGTTGGCTTATGACCCTCTCTGTAACCTTCATCACCTGATCCAACAGCTTGATACCTCTGTAATTATTTGTATCTAGGGCATCACCTTTACCTTTGTAGCAGTTGACTATTATGCTGCTACACCAGTCATTGGGTATGACTCCTTCATGTATCACCTGATTAACTATACAGGTGACTAGGCTATAGCCAACACTACCAGATATTTTGAGCATCTCTGCAGTGATGCCTGATGGGCCTGGGGCTTTCCCTGTCTTCATGCTTCTAATTGCCTTAGCTACTAAGGAACTATCAACCCTGATTGCTGGTCCCTCTGTTGGGTCAACGTTCGGCAGACTCTCTTTATCCCATTCATTTTCTTTATTCAGCAACCTTTCATAGTGGCGTTTCCAAGCCTCTCTCTTTGCATTCTCGTTTAGCGCAAGTGAACCATCTTCCATGCGAACACACTTCTCTCCCACCACATCACAATTCTCTCTCACACACTGTCTTGCAACGCGAAACACCTCCAGTCTTTGGTCCTCACGGCGCAGAACATTGGCAAATTTTTTCTTATCTGCTTCCCCTCTGGCTAGATAATACATATATATATATATATATATATATATATATATATATATATATATGTACACACAAACACTCACACGCACATAAATATACATATATTTATGCATATATACCTATACATTCATAAAAAGTTACTTTTTCTTTCCATCTTCTTTTCAGCTCGAAGAAATTGCTTACTCTCGCCAGAGGACTTTCACCTGCATATTTAAGAGTTGGTGGCACCTCTGCTGATTTCCTTATCTTCAGAGAAACTTCAGATGTGACAGAAAACATTGATTTTGCCAACAATAACAGTACCGAAAATGGTGGTTTGGATGGCGGCAAAATGGATCTCTTTAACATGACAAGTTTGTTGTTTTATCTATTTACTTGCACCTTTCACCCTCAAAATGTCATCATCATCCTCATTCTAATATCCACTTTTCTGTGCTCTCATGGGTTGGATAGAATTTTATTGAGGCAGCTTTTTCTGTAGCCAGATGCCCTTCTTATCACTGTCCCTCACCTTTACTCTTTTACTCTTTTCCTTGTTTCAGTCATTTGACTGCGGCCATGCTGGAGCACCACCTTTAGTCGAACAAATCGACCCTGGGACTTAGCCAAGTAATTATTCTATCGGTCTCTATTGCCGAACCGCTAAGTGACGGGGACATAAACACACCAGCATCGGTTGTCAAGCGATGTTGGGGGCACAAACACGGACACACAAACATACACACACATATATACGACAGGCTTCTTTCAGTTTCCGTCTACCAAATCCACTCACAAGGCTTTGGTCAGCCTGAGGCTGTTATAGTATAAGACACTTGCCCAAGATGCCACGCAGTGGGACTGAACCCGGAACCATGTGGTTGGTAAGCAAGCTACTTACCACACAGCCACTCCTGCGCCTATGTCAAATAAGGTAATATTTTGCCATGGATTTGCTTTCATCCTTTTAGGGTCGATAAAATAAGTACCAGTTGTGCACTGGGGTTGATGTAATTGACTTAGCCCCCCTCCCTTTGAAATTGCTGGCCTTATGCCTAAATTTGAAACCAATATTTTGCCATGACTGGACATGTTTCCGCAGAAGATTGGAAATCAAGAATTCTGCTTGTATGACGATGACACCTGCTTACAAATATCACTCAGTGTCTAAAACAAGGTGGCAGTAACACACATGCATACACACACACTCGCATTCACGCACACACATGCACAGGTGCAAGTGTAGCTGTCTGATAAGAAGCTTGCTTCCCAACCACATGGTTCCAGTTTCAGTCCCACTGCGTGGTACCTTGGGCAAGTGTTTTTTTACTTATAGCTTTGGGCTGACGAAAGCCTTGTGAGTGGATTTGATAGACAGAAACTGAAAGAAGTGCATCATAGTTAAGCCATTGCTTGGACCCTTTCAGGTGCTGCTGCTGTGGATCAGAGTAAACATGGGAGCAATAATGGCTATGAGGTGGTTCCACACTCCTCAGAAACTTGGAACTCCTTTACTAGGGCCCCACTAGCGGATGTAGGGGAAAATCATACCCAAGACAATACATGTATGTGTGTGTGTGTGTTATGTATGTATGTATGTATATATATATATATATATATATATATATATATATATATATATATATAAAGCAAAAAAACCAATCCATTCTTGTTGCTTCTTTCTCGTATATATATATATATATATATATATATATATATATATATAAAGTTAATCCAAACATGAAAACAAAGAGAAAACACAACAACGTGAGGACGTTGAACAAATATAGTATTATTGGACGCTCAGGAAGGAAGGAAAGAATGAGGGTTTAACGTTTTGAGCGGAGCTCTTCGTCAGAAACATAGGAAAAGGAAAGATCCAGAGAAGGGAAGACGGACGAAAAAAATCGCCAATGGTACACGCGCGGTCACATTTTATATATATTGTATTTTTGCCAAATAAACACATGAACTGTATATTCATTCTGAACTTATTTATTGTTGTTCTTATTGTAACTCATGTCCATTGTCCAGCAATCTTTCGTCACACATCTGTGACCTCTTCTGTCGTTGTGTGTGCTCTTGAACAGAATGGACCAAGTGAAGCAAAAGCACGCTCAAGGACAGAAAGCGTCGCTGAAGAATTCACAGATGTGTGACAAAAGATTTCTGAACAATGGACATAAATTAGAATAAGAACAATAATAAACACCATGATGTTTGAACATATATTTATATCCGCTGTAAGCTATGGACACATAAAAGGTACAGCAATATCAAAGAAAGGTTAAGTAATATTGGTGAGCTGGCAGAATCATTAGCACGCCGGACAAAATGCTTAATGGTATTTCGTCTGTCAATACGTTGATGTAATCGACTCATTCCCTCTCCCAAAATGGCTACCCTTGTGGAAAAATCTGGAACCATTATTACTATTATTATTATTATTATTATTATTATTATTATATTATTATTATTATTATTGATGTTATTATTAAGACGGTTAGCTGGCAAAATTGTTAGCATGCTACGTGAAGTGCTTAGAGGTATTTTGTCTGGCAGAAACGTTAGCACACCGGGCGAAATGCGTAGCCGTATTTCGTCTGCCGTTATGTTCTGTGTTCAAATTCCGCCAAGGTCGACTTTGCCTTTCATCCTTTCGGGGTCGATAAATTAAGTACCAGTTACGCACTGGGGTCGATGTAATCGACTTAATCCGTTTGTCTGTCCTTGTTTGTCCTCCTCTATGTTTAGCCCCTTGTGGGTAGTAAAGAAATAGGTATTTCGTCTGCCTCTACATTCTGAGTTCAAATTCCACCGAGGTCGACTTCACCTTCCATCCTTTTGGGGTCGATAAATTAAGTACCAGTTACGCACTGGGGTCGATGTAATCGACTTAATCCGTTTGTCTGTCCTTGTTTGTCCCCCTCTATGTTTAGCCCCTTGTGGGTAGTAAAGAAATAGGTATTTTGTCTGCCTCTACATTCTGAGTTCAAATTCCACCGAGGTCGACTTCACCTTCCATCCTTTTGGGGTCGATAAATTAAGTACCAGTTACGCACTGGGGTCGATGTAATCGACTTAATCCGTTTGTCTGTCCTTGTTTGTCCCCCTCTATGTTTAGCCCCTTGTGGGTAGTAAAGAAATAGGTATTTTGTCTGCCTCTACATTCTGAGTTCAAATTCCACCGAGGTCGACTTCACCTTCCATCCTTTTGGGGTCGATAAATTAAGTACCAGTGAAACTCTGGGGTTGATGTAATTGACTTAATCCCTTCCCCCAAATTTGAGGCCTTGTGCTTCCTATAGAAAGGATAGGACTGAACCTCAAACCACAAATTTGCACAATAAACTTCCTAACACAGGCTTGTCTATACCTGTGGAAATATTCTTCATAGAAAATGGGACAGGATGTTGCTCCTCGGTGGGTTAGAGTGCTCAAGTTTATAAATAGAGCTCATCAATTTAAGGAGTGTACAACAGGTTTGGTTTAGTAGACTAGATTAGTAAAATATGTGTGTGTGAGTTCACATGCATGTATATATGTGGGGGTTTTCTTTTCTGGTTGCTTAATAAGCAAGCTATTTGACACTGGATATTGATGAATTTTTCCCATAGCCCACCAAATTTAATTCTTAAACATACCACAAACACTAGTAATTTGCTCTCTGTCTGTCTGTCTGTCTCTCTCTCTTTTTCTATCTATCTATCTATTTATCTATCTATCTTTCTATCTATTTATCTGTCTGTCTGTCTGTCTATCTATCTATTTTAAGCCTTGAACCACTTTCAGCCAATCAAGAATTTTAAAATATATGTATTCATGCATTCATCATCATCATCATTTAACGTCCGTTCTCCATGCTAGCATGGGTTGGACGGTTCGAGCATGGAGAACGGACGTTAAACGATGATGATGATGATGATGATGATGATGAATGCATGAATACATATATTTTTAAATTCTTAATTTCCATTTATCTTATTTGTCCTATGGAATTTACACACACACATACACACATGTAAACATATGAGTGTGTGTGTGTTCAGACACATACGACACACACACACACACATTCATTTATGCGTGTGTGTGTGTGTGTATTTATATATATATATATATAATATATATATATATATATATATATATATATTCGCAAATGATTTTTTCTCGTGAATTATTTTCCTGTATTGAAATATACACACACACACATATACAGGGTGCAATGGGCAAATTGTTGCCATTTTATAATTTTAATTTTATGCATGTGCATTGTTTCTTTTTGATTTTGTCAACTACACAGTATAGTAGGGTCAGTTGGGCACCATGACATAATTGCTAGAAATTTGCAAACGACATACTGTATTGCTCAGCATTCATGCCAGAAGCTACAGTACGAACATTTCAAAGTGTTTGGGTGGTCAATCTGAGGATATGTACTGAGAATAATAAAAATCAAGCATCCCGTGAACATCATGGTGTTTGGAGTGATCACTAGTGATGGCGATATTATGCCTCCATTCATCTTCCCAAGCAGTCTCAGACTCAACATGAAGGCCTACATCAAGTGCCTGGAGGAGATAGTGCTGTTGTGGGTCAACAGGGTGACTGCTGGAAAACCCTATGTCTGGCAACATGCCACACAAGCAGGAGAACTCAGTCATCGCTGTCAGACAATTTCTGCAACCATATAACCCTTAACATATGGCCACCTAACTCCCCAGACTGCAACCCTCTTGATTATTTATTATGTGTGGGGTGCAGTTGAGCGAGGGACCAACAAAACTCCTTGTAAGACCAAAGATAAACGGAAGGCAAGGATTATGGCAGCATTCACGAAGGAGACTGTCCAGAAGAGTTGCAGAAGATTCTGAAGTCGTCTAGAGACTGTGGTTGAAGCCAGTAGCGATTTTATTGAATAAATTTCCTCTTTAGTATTTCAAGATTTATTTATGCAATTTTGGTAAAAAATATCTGTTAAAATGAAATGTCAATGTTATTTTCATTTTTGCGTAATTTAGACAACAATTCATTCATCGCACCCTGTATGTGTGTGTGTGGTGCATGTATATATACAAGCACATACATGTATGTGTGTGTATATCTACTACATATGTGGGAAATTCTGTCTGTGAGTGTGTTTGCAGAGTTGTTAGCTAACTCTTCCTATATTGTTTTATCGATTTTGATGAAACTTGACACGTGAGTACAACTCCTGTCTGGAAACCTCATGGCATACTTAGATTGTTGAAAAAAAAAATCGATAATAGGGCTCCTGGAAGGGATCCTTACATATAGCTAAGGGAAATAACCCAATCATTTTGCTAAATTATTTGGTAGAAATGAAATTGAGTATGCTTATTTCTTAGCATTTGAACTGTTAGAGTTATTTTCGCAATTTATCCAGTACAACCCTTAAACAAGTAAATAGTATTTTCCTAATCAATAGATCCACTTATTTCAGTTAGTGACTTATTTATGAATATACCAACAGTAGCACCCCTGAGGGTAATATTCTCTGGGGACACACAAAAGCCCTTTTCAGAGCTATTTACTTTGAATTGTTATTGTCTCATATCTGATTAGCCTTTTATTATGTAACATGCAGCACGATATAATTATACATACCTTATTAGTATTTCCTCCAATGTTCTATATACTCTGGGAACATATTAAAGCCCTTTTCGGGGCTACTTTATTTGAATTCTTACTATCGGGTAACTAATTTCATGTTATTATATAAATGATTTCACAATTTGGGTATTCAAAACTTATTGGGAATTTCTAAAAACAAGATCCTGTGTAAGCCAGTTCGGCATTCTCTGTAAATGCACAAAAACCGTTTTAAGGGTTACATATTTTGTATTGTTGTTATTGGACTAGCGAAACAGTTATGAGAACGAAACCAAGGGATAAGCCCCGCTTTCCTGGGAATTACCAGGTATGTCAGCTAGTATATATATATATATATATAGGGGTAAAATATGAAAAATCAATGAAAATGCACATTGTAAATAAAAAAAGGCTTTTTATGAAAGGTAATGACAAATATATACATTTAGATGGACTGAGGTAGTAATAAAAGTCATTAATTATGAGATGATTAAAAAGTCAGAAAACAAAGCATACCATGGTTTCCGCAAAGCTATTCATCACTTTGTATACACTGGCTAATAGATGTATAATAGGCTATATATTTATATATTTTTATATATATATATATATATATATATATATATTATATGTTATAGGCTTCAGAAATTCTGGTTTGGTGTCCAGCATGATGGAAGACCACTGCGAGTGAGGCACCGCTCAGCTTTTGTTTAAAGCAAGTCTCTAGGAGGTCACTCTGATATAAAAACTAGATGCACAGGGAATGATACTGGACATTATGGAGGACCCTTTTCTTGTACTTATGATCACGGCATTCCCACATTCCTGAGCCTTTGACCCATGTTGGCACTAGGTATCTTGTCTCTGAATCATGTCATCTGGATGGAGAGGGTCTCTGAGGTGTTGTGCAAGCCTTATTTGGACCTAAAATGTTGCACAGTTGTTGCTGATATTTTCCATGGATATTGCTGCTTGAGTGCACAATGTTCTTAATGGTCAGCGATGGTCTTGCCCTCTCAGAAGTGGACAGCCATGAAATATATACACGTGTATATGTATGTATGCACGTACTCTTACTCTTTTACTTGTTTCAATCATGTGACTGTGGCCATGCTGGAGCACTGCCTTTTAGTTGATCAAATCGACCCCAGGACTTATTCTTTGTAAGCCTAGTACTTATTTTATCGGTCTGTTTTTTGCCGAACCACTAAGTGACAGGGACATAAACACACCAGCATCGGTTGTCAAGTGATGTTGGGGGGACAAACACAGACACACAAACACGCACATACATATATATATATATATACATATATATGACGGGCTTCTTTCAGTTTCCGTCTACCAAATCCACTCACAAGGCTTTGGTCGGTCCGAGGCTATAGTAGAAGACACTTGCCCAAGGTGCTCCACAGTGGGACTGAACCCGGAACCATGTGGTTGGTAAGCAAGCTATTTACCACACAGCCACTCCTACACGTATATACTTTTATTCTTTTACTTGTTCCAGTTATTTGGCTGCAGCCATGCTGGAGCACTGTCTTGAAGGATTTTAGCTGAAATTGACACCAGGACTTACCTCTTAAGCCTAGTACTTACTCTGTCGGTCGTTTTTGCCAAACTACTAAGTTATGGGGATATAAACACACCAACAGTGGTTGTCAAGTGGTGATGGGGAAATACACACACTCACATATGACAGGCTTCTTCCAGTTTCCATCTACCAAATCCACACACAAGGTTTTAGTCAGCCCGAGGCTATTGGAGAAGACACTTGCCTAAGGGGCCACGCAGTAGGACTGAACCTGGAACCATGTGGTTGAGAAGCAAGCTTCTTACCACACAGCCATGCTGGAGCACTGCCTTGAAGAATTTTTAGTCGAATGTATTGACCTCAATACTTATATTTTTCAAGTCTGATACTTATTCTATTGGTCTCTTTTGCTGAACTGCTGAGTTACAGGGATATAAACACACCAGCACTGGTTGTCAAGCGATGGAGGTGGGGAACAAATACACACAAAAACACACACACATGCAGGAGTGGCTGTGTAGTAAGTAGCTTGCTTACCAACCACATGGTTCCGGGTTCAGTCCTACTGCGTGGCACCTTGGGCATGTGTCTTCTACTATAGCCTCGGGCCGACCAATGCCTTGTGAGTGGATTTAGTAGACGGAAACTGAAAGAAGACCGTCGTATATATGTATATATATATATATGCGTATGTGTGTTTGTCCTCCTAGCATTGCTTGAAAACCGATGCTGGTGTGTTTATGTCCCTGTTACTTAGCGGTTTGGCAAAAGAGACCGATAGAATAAGTACTGGGCTTACAAAGAATAAGTCCCAGGGTCGAGTTGCTCGATTAAAGGTGGTGCTCCAGCATGACCGCAGTCAAATGACTGAAACAAGTAAAAAGAGAAAAAAAGAGTAAAGAGATATATATACTGGGATTGCTTTGTTTGACTAAAATTCTTCTGGGCGATGCCCCAGCCTGGCCACAGTCTATTGACTGACACTAGTGAAAGACAAAAGATATAAATGAGACTTCTTTTTTTTTCGTGTTCTATTTATTTCATTTGAATATTTCTTGCAGCGTTCGACTGGACCTACTTGAACGACTTTGTACACTCGGTCCCTGGATGGGAGTTAATTTTTGATCTGAACTTACTACAGAGAACTAACAACTCTTGGGACCCTAACATCAATGCGTCAGAACTTCTGAAGCTATCTCAGAAGAAAGGGTTCCCTCTTGCAGGACTGGAACTTGGAAACGGTAAGTAATAATCACTGTCTTTAAATCATGTAAATTGTCTTCTTCTAAATTTACTCTGTTGTTGTTTAGCTCCAGGTCAGCTCAGATCCAGCAAACTTTACCTGGTACTCCATCAGTTACGACAAGAGGCCTCTAGTGCAGTGATTTTCAACCAGGGTTCCGCCAGTACAGTCCAGGGGTTCCGCAAGAAGTTACAAAACTGCTAAAATCGGCAGTAATTTTTAATTCTCCTGTGCAGATATATGTGCATAAGACTATTAAATTATTGCTCAGGGGTTCCTCGAGCCAGTGGAATATTTCCTTGGGGTTCCGCTCCAGCAAAAGGTTTGAAAAGCACTGCTCTAGTGGAATGGCCTGCTTGTGAAATTAATGTGCAAGTGTGTGAGCATTCCACAAAGATGTGTAACCTTAACTTAGTTCTCAGGGAGATTCAGTGTGGCATAGAATGTGACAAGGCTGGCCCTTTGAAATACAGGTACTACTCATTTTTGCCAGCTGAGCGGATTGGACGTGAAATAAAGAAACTTTCTCAGGGACACCAAGCACTGCCAGATATTGAACTCATGACCTTATGATCGTGAACTGAATACTGTAACCACTAAGCCATGTACCTTCCCGCAAACCTATGGTGATAGAAGTTCCACCTATGACTATTCAGCCCCCTTTTTTTTTTTTGCTTTGCTTTGTTTCTAATGAGTGGCTGTGTGGTAAGTAGCTCGCTAACCAACCACATGGTTCCGGGTTCAGTCCCACTGCGTGGCATCTTGGGCAAGTGTCTTCTGCTATAGCCCCGGGCCAACCAATGTCTTGTGAGTGGATTTGGTAGACGGAAACTGAAAGAAGCCTGTCGTATATATGTATATATATGTGTGTGTATGTGTTTGTATGTCTGTGTTTGTCCCCCTAACATTGCTTGACAACCGATGCTGGTGTGTTTACGTCCCCGTCACTTAGTGGTTTGGCAAAAGAGACCGATAGAATAAGTACTGGGCTTACAAAGAATAAGTCCCGGGGGTCGATTTGCTCGACTAAAGACAGTGCTCCAGCATGGCCGCAGTCAAATGACTGAAACAAGTAAAAGAGTAAGACTGCATTTTTCAATCTATCCTTGTTTTTGGAAGGTTGAGCTCTGAAAGAGCTTTGACTATTATTTCTACCAGTCAAGGTGTCTCTTTGGCTTCAGAAAATGTTGTTGTTGTTTCCACCGAGGTCAACCCTGATTTAACTGCTGTGTCACTAAAGGTATTTTTACTGTGTTCAGTCTGTTAGTTTTCCTTCAGGCACAATGTATCTAGTACTATATTATCTAATGTGTCCTTATTCTTTAACTATAATTAATGGAACTAAAAGAATTCTTTTCTTTTCTTTTCTTTTCTCAGAACCAGATCACTACCGGCACCTTGTTGGTCATGCCATTGACCCTGTTGTTTTAAGTAAGGATTTTGACAAACTCAAAGAGCTGAAGAACTCTTTCCCATTATATAAGAAGTCCCTTATTGTTGGACCTGATGTCACTGATGGGTGTTTGAGGAAAGCATACAAGGAGAAATACTTTATCAAGTAAGAGATCAATTATTTGTTTTAGGTGCTTTTGTGAGGATTTAGAAAAATTTTTTAGGATGTATGATGAGGGAAGATGAGGGTGTATAGATTAGTAGTAGGCTCATAATCGCGCACGCGTGTGTATATATATATATTCTCTTTTACTCTCTTTTACTTGTTTCAGTCATTTGACTGCGGCCATGCTGGAGCACCGCCTTTAGTCGAGCAAATCGACCCCGGGACTTTGTAAGCCCAGTACTTATTCTATCGGTCTCTTTTGCCGAACCGCTAAGTAACAGGGACGTAAACACACCAGCATCGGTTGTCAAGCAATGCTAGGGAGACAAACACATACACACACATATATATATACATATATACGACAGGCTTCTTTCAGTTTCCGTCTACCAAATCCACTCACAAGGCATTGGTCGGCCCGTGGCTATAGCAGAAGACACTTGCCCAAGATGCCACGCAGTGGGACTGAACCCGGAACCATGTAGTTGGTTAGCAAGCTACTTACCACGGTCACAATGCATTTGCATTGTTTTAGCCTTCGAATGACGCCACCCTGCTGGCTAAGCGAGTAGGCCAACAGAAGAAAGAATGGGAGAAAGAGTGGTGAAAGAGTACAGCAGGGATCACCACCCCCTGCCGGAGCCTCGTGGAGCTTTTAGGTGTTTTCGCTCAATAAACACTCACATTGCCCGGTCTGGGAATCAAAACCGCAATTCTACGACCGCGAGTCTGCTGCCCTAACCACTGGGCCATTGTGCCTCCATATATATATATATATATATCATCATCATCATCATCATCGTTTAACGTCCGTTCTCCATGCTAGCATGGGTTGGACGGTTCGACCGGGGTTCTGGGAAGCCAGAAGGCTGCACCAGGCTCCAGTCTAATCTGGCAATGTTTCTACAGCTGGATGCCCTTCCTAACGCCAAGATGTATATATATGTTTGTATACATATATGTGTGTGTGTACACATATATGCACACATGCATAGATAGATAGATGAATATTTATATATGTATCCATGTATATATTGAAATAAGCATATTTTTTTAACTTTTCCAGATTCCTAGAACACTCCAGGGACACAGTAGATGTTGTAACTGTCCACCAGTAAGTGACCATGCCTTTTCTAAAACATTTAAATGACTAACTGGTAGCACTTCATGCAGTGGTCAGGTTGCTACCTCAAATTGTCCATCACATGACCATGAAAACATGACCTGTCCCTCTTTTTTTTTTGTTGATTTTTTTTTTTGATTGGTCAGTATTCATGTATTACTCAATCAATTTGTCCATTAACGGATGAATTCTGAGCCACATTCCTACTTCAAAAACAAACTATTTTTATAACAGTTTCCAGAATAGACATAATTTGCGACAAAGTGTATGTATGTATGTATGACTGGGAGAACAATGCCTGTCATCGCCACAGATGGAGGAAGCAGGTTAAGGAGGGGATCAACACTTTTGAGAGAGAACGTATCCAGCATGAAGAACTTAAGCGAGTTGCGCGAAAGCGCACGGCTCGTATAGTGAATGGGGAAAGCTTGGTCTGCAATGTTTGCAGTCGTGTATGCTTGTCAAGAGCAGGGTTCATTAGCCACCAACGGAGCCGCAAATGCAAAATATAAGTTAGTCCTAGAGCGCACAATGTTCCTGAAGGTCAGCAATGGTCTTCCTCAGTCACAAGTGGATGGCCATCATGTATGTATGTATGAATGCATGCATGTATGTATGTATAATTTGGGGTGGTTGATAGTGGATCTCAAAGCACATACAGCTATAAATAACAGCATATAAATATTAGGTTGAAAAACATCTTTAGTATAGAAATAGTCGAAGGCTTCCTGTGGAACATGAATCATTATCTCTTGTAGCCATGGTGGGTTTGTGAGCCAGGAGCCCCTTTTGACTTTTTTTTTATCCAAAGGGGTTGTTCAACCTAATATATACATGCCCTTATTTATAGCTTCATCTTCTGTGAGATCCGTTCTTCCCAAAAAATTATTTTACCTTCTCACGAGAGTTTAGAAATTCTTATGACAGCATTTACATTGATATATATATATATATATATATATTATATATATATATAAAATTAGAGATAAAACCACTATTAGGCCAATCAAACAGTGAAAATCATAAACCAATACATAGAAATAAAATAATTAATAAAAAAATATTTATTAATTCATTTTATTTCTTTGTATTGGTTTATGTTTTCACTGTTTGATTTGCCTAATAGTGGTTTGATCTCTAATTTAATATATATATTTATACTATAAAATTAGATTTAATCCTAAATCTAATTTTTCCTTGTGAGTTTGGATTTACTCCCTAATATTATTATTATTATTATATATATATATATATGGCTGTTTAGTTATTTGACTAACAAAATACATTATTCCATTTTCAAGGTATTACCTAAATGGACACAATACCAATGCTGAGCAATTTCTCAGCACATGGGAGATGGAGAAGTTTGGTGATCAATTGGACACTGCTTTTGGAATGCTGCATAAATATTCCAGGGACAAGGATCTCTGGCTTGGTGAGACCAGTTCTGCTTATGGCGGTGGTGCTCCTGGACTGTCTGACTCTTATATTGCTGGATTCTTGTAAGAATTAATTTTCTTGTTTATTTTTCATTTTTTCTATTGTATATATATATATATAGAGAGAGAGAGAGAGAGAGTGGTTGTATACTGTCAACCTAACGTGACAGTCCTGTAAGGGAATTTCACCACCGCTATATAGCCCTAGGAAGCATCGACGCTTCCTGTCAGCCTTGACATTTCCTGTGTCCTTATATATTTACGAAGGGGAGACAAATACCCCCAACAGCTAGGCCTGTAAATATATAAGGACACAGGAAATGTGTCAAAGCTGACAGGAAGCGTTGATGCTTCCTAGGGCTAAACAGTGGTGGTGAAATTCCCTTACAGGACTGTCACGTTAGGTTGACAGTATACAACCATTCTATCGCTCCACCACCATACATGTCTCTATGAGATATTTAGAAATTTAATATTTCTGATATGCTACTGAAGCATAAAAACTTTCACTCACAAAAACTTATTCACACCACCGCAAAGCATTTCAATCTCAATCCTGTCTTCTTTTCTGCCGCCTAAACCCCATCTTCTCCCAATGCGCGGTGTCACTATGTCGCTCTCTCCTCTCGCTATGTGGTGTCGGTTCTCCCTCTGTTTTCACTGTCTCTCTCTCTCTCTCTCTCTCTCGTAATATATCTCACCTTCACCGCTTTCCACACAACCAGCTAGCCAATACGCAGGATGAAAAACATCACTAAGTTCCCGACCTGTTTCCTCTCTTTTTTGTTTTTGCAAGCCTTATTGTTTATGGTATTCCATATCGTTGTCTTTTCGTCGCAAATGCTAGCTGAAGCATAAAAACTTTCACACTCACAAAAACTTATTCACACCACCGCAAAGCATTTCATCTCAATCCTGTCTTCTTCTGGCCGCCTAAAACCCCATCTTCTCCCAGCGCGGTTCGCCCGCCCTCCCTCCCCCCACCACCAATACCGTAACACTGGTTTCCCCATCTACGCCGGATTACTCCCTCTTATGTTTCTCTATCTGTCTAACTATTTATCAATTTCTCTATCTATCTAATTCTTTTATCTATCTATCTATCTATCTATCTTCATTCGTCTAAAATCAAACTTCGTATCCTTCGCGCCATCTTGAGTATGTCCCCTCTAATACACATATTTCTCTCTCTCTCTCTCTCACTCTCTCATTCATCTACAAGCTGTAGTCCTGAGTGCAGATAAGTTGAATGCTTAATTTTCACTTCGGTTACCATTTATTTATTTTCTCTATCTGTCTAACTATTTATCAAATTTCTCTATCTATCTATTCTCTATCTATCTATCTATCTTCATTCGTCTAAAATCAAACTTCGTATCTTCGCGCCATCTGAAGTATGTCCCCCTATAACACATGTTTCTCTCTCTCTCTCTCTCCCTCTCTCCTCATTCATCTCCAAGCTTAGTCCTGATGCAATAAGTTGAATGCTTAATTTTCACTTACTTCGGTTACCATTTATTTATGTTTCTCTATCTGTCTAACTATTTATCAAATTTCTCTATCTATCTAATGTCTCTATCTATCTTCATTCGTCTAAAATCAAACTTCGTATCTTCGCGGTGCACCCACCCTGCCCACCCCCCCACCATCAATACCGATATCTCTATATTTGTGCTCCATCTATACCGGATGTCGCTCTCCCACCACCATTATAGGTGTCTACTCTCTCGAACCCCCCGCTTCAATACGCTATTTCACCATGCATTACCCCTCTCCTCGATATCCCTACGTTCTACTTGCCTAGAACCTGTCATCATTTCTCTGAACCACTCCTCCCCACTGGTGCGTCCCCTATATTTTGCAACCCCCCCCCATAAAAAAGCACCATCCGAACGTGGCCGATGCCATACCCCTCCTGGCACCTGTGCAGTGGCACGTAAAAAACACCCACTACACTCGCGGAGTGTTGGCGTTAGGAGGGCATCCAGCTTAGAAACACTGCCAGACTAGACTGGAGCCTGGGGCAGTCCGCGAGCTCCCCAGACCCCGGTCGAAACCGTCCAACCCGTGCTAGCGCGGAAAACGGACGTTAAACATGATGATGATGATGATGATGATATATATATATATATATAATATATATATATATATACATATATATAAAATTGAATAGGGTAGAAATTGATATTAATCAATTAAAACCAGTGGCCTAGCATATTAAAGAAATAACAGATTAAAATATTTTTTACATACAAAATTTAAAGGACTGACCACTAAAGTGGAACGGTCAATATGCTAGATATAGACGTCAAAATCACTATTTTCCACGAAGAATGTGATCTCAAGTAAAAACTCAGCACAAAACCAGTGTAAAAAATAAGCAAGACAAATGAAAATATACGAAATAATAACGATTACCTATGTACTGATCAGTTTCGCTTGTTAATATCCACGCATACGGACACGTGAAAATCTGCAAGCTCATCAGCATAGTCTGTCGTATACAAACATAATTTCCAGAACTAGATACAAAAACGCTTGACCGGAGTCCTGCAAGCATAGAGTTCAGCAAATTATATTTCGTATATTTTCATTTGTATTGCTTATTTTTTACACTTTGGTTTTGTGCTGAGTTTTTACTTGAGAACACATTCTTCATGAAAAATAGCGATTTTGACGTCTATATCTAGCATATTGACTGTCCACTTTTAGTAGTCAGTCCTTTAAATTATATATATATATATATATTATATATATATATCATCATCATCATTTAGGCATGGAAACGGAACGCTAAATGATGATGATGATATATATATTAGAAGGTTTGGAGGTGATGTACAGGTATTATATATATAAAAGAAATAGGGTACTCAGAAATCTGGATGGTTTAATGGTTACAGATTTTTATTGATATGTCACATGTTTTTATAAATTATATATTAGCGCTTGTATCTATTTTAGTAGACTCTTCAGATTTGAATGTGAAGAGTCTACTAGAGTAGATGCAAGCCCTAATATAGGATTTATAAAAACATGTGACATATTAATAAAAATCTGTAAATATAAAACCATCCAGATTTCTGAGTACCCTATTTCTTTAATGCATATATACACACACGCACACACACACACATGTATATGACGACGAATGATAATATATATATCTATATATGTATACACACACACACACACACATGTACATAATGGGTTTCTGCTTAGTTTCTAGCCACCAAATTCTGTTCAAAAAGCATATATCAACCTGAGGCCTTAATGGAAAATCTACCCAAGATGCCATGTAGTGGGATTAAACCCAGAACCATGTGGTTGTGAGTATATATATATTATATATATATATATATATATATATATATATATATATATATATATATACATATATATATCTTAACCACACAGCCATGCCAGGTTGGCTTTTTCCTTTTTTTTTCTTTCTAATATATTTGTCATTTTTTTCTTGTTTTCCCTTATAATGCTTTTTCATTTAAACTCTGTAGCATTTGAACCAGTCACATCTGGCCAAAATATTCTACCTGTTTTAATGGTCAAACCAGCCAGATCTAGCTTTTCACACTTACCCTACAATGTCATTCTTTAAAGAAATAGTCACATCATCGAAATCTCAAAGCCACGCAATAACGCACGACTACTTCAAAACAATGTGAATAAATAAGCAATACATTTGATGGAGTAATCTGAATGCTAAAGAGTGAAACTGTCTTTTTCATCATCATCGTCATCGTTTAACGTCCACTTTCCATGCTAGCATGGGTTGGACAGTTCGACTGGTGTCTAGGAAGCCAGGAGGCTACACCAGGCCCAGTCTGATCTGACAGTGTTTCTACAGCTGGATGCCCTTCCTAATGCCAACCACTCCAGCACAGGTACCAGGTGAGGTACATGCCACCAGCACAGGTACCAGGTGAGGCTGGCAACGGCCACGATCGGTTGGTGCTTTTTCCGTGCCACCGGCATGGAGGCCAGTTGGGACGGTGCTGGCAATGACCACATTCAGATGGTTCTTTTACATGCCACCGGCACTGGTATCACAACTACAATTTCCATTGATTTTTGAGCGATTTCGATTTCACTTGCCTCAACAGGTCTTCGCAAGCAGAGTTTTGTTTCCCAAGAAGGAAAGGTATGCATAAGTGGGCTGGCTACATCCCAGGTAGAGGCCATGGGTTATGATAATTTTTAAATTTAAACTTCCAGGTGGATGGACAAGCTTGGAATGTCAGCTCGCAAAGGAGCTAAAGTGGTAATGAGGCAATCATTTTATAAAGGAAGTTACGCATTGCTGGACTTCAGGACTCTTGACCCTCGGCCAGTGAGTACGCCATTCTTTTCTTTAGGGAGTTTCTTTAGCAAACACAACTGTTACATTACATTTGCAATAAAGACAGCAAACTGACAGAATCGTCAGCATGCTGGACAAAATACTTAACCCATTTTAACCAACTGTCCTCATTTGAGGGCAATTGTATTTGGTTTGTTTACTACAACAAAGGTTAACTGGACGTAAAATAGTGCTTGTATTTATTTAACCATTGTATTTGGTTTATTGACTGCAATAAAGGTTAACTGGACGCTTCCATATCTCTCTTTTCACTCTTTTACTTGTTTCAGTCATTTGACTGCAGCCATGCTGGAGCACCGCCTTTAATCGAGCAACTCGACCCCGGGACTTATTCTTTTGTAAGCCCAGTACTTATTCTATCGGTCTCTTTTGCCGAACTGCTAAGTAACGGGGACATAAACACACCAGCATCAGTTGTCAAGCAATGCTAGGGGGACAAACACAGACACACAAACACACACACACATATATATATATATATACATATATACGACGGTCTTCTTTCAGTTTCCGTCTACCAAATCCACTCACAAGGCTTTGGTCGGCCCGAGGCTATAGTAGAAGACACTTGCCCAAGGTGCCACGCAGTAGGACTGAACCCGGAACCATGTGGTTGGTAAACAAGCTACTTACCACATAGCCACTCCTATATATATATATGTTTTTTTTTTATCTCTGTTTATATAACTGTCTTCAAAATTTAACTGGGTTAAAATGGGTTAATAGCATTTCATGTGTCTTTACATTCTGAGTTCAAATTTCACTTAGATCAACTTTGCCTTTCAGTTTTTTAGGGTCAATAAAATAAGTACCAGCTGACCACTGGGGTCAGTGTAATTGATTTGACCCCTTCCTTAAAATTCCCTATAATAGATAGAAAGAAGAAAAAAAAAACTACATGTTCAAGAAATGATTTCTAGTCAGTCAAAGAGGATAACATGCACCATCATCATTTAACGTCCAGTGAGTGGATTAGGTAAACAGAAACTGAAAGAAGCTCATTGTGTGTGTTTCTGTGTTTGTCCCCCACCACTACCACCACCACCACCACCTGACAACCAGTGTTGGTGTGTTTACTTCCCCTGTAACTTGGCATTTTGGCAAAAAGAAGACCAATAGAATAACTATCAGGCTTAAAAAAAAAGAGAGATACGTACTGGGGTCAGTTCATTGGACCGAAAATTCTTCAAGGCGTTGCTCCAGCATGGCCACAGTCTAATGACTGAAACTAGTAAAGAAAAAAAGATGTATTTTTTTGTTTTACTTTCTTTCTTTCAGGATTACTGGCTGAGTCTTCTGTATAAGAGACTTGTTGGAAAGAAAGTTCTTCAGGTGAGCTACACAGATTTGGACCACAAGTTGCGTGTTTATGCACATTGTTCTAAGGATCAAAGGTGAGTACTGCAGAAAACAGTTAACCTTTAGCAGACTGATTTGTCCCTAGAAGGCGGTGGTCCCCAAAAGGCAGTGAGCTGGCAGAAACGTTAGCACGCCGGGCGAAATGCATAGCTGTATTTTGTCTGCCGTTACGTTCTGAGTTCAAATTCTGCCGAGGTCAACTTTGCCTTTCATCCTTTTGGAGTCGATTAAATAAGTACCAGTTACACACTGGGGTCGATATAATCAACTTAATCCATTTGTCTGTCCTTGTTTGTCCTCTCTGTGTTTAGCCCCTTGTGGGTAGTAAAGAATTAGATTTGTCCCTAGAATAGTTTCCCCCTGTCACTGTATTATTTTTGAGGAAACAAAAAGTCACGAGAACCTACTGTTTTAAAATTGTTATAACCTTCGTTGTATTGTGTGTAAAGTTAAAAGGGCAAAGACCCCCCTTTGATCATGAATAACCATGGTATTGCACCTAGAAAGTTCCCCTCTGAAGCACAAGTTCGGGCAAGGTTGTTTATGGAAGACCAGCAGTTGCCGATGCATACCAGATTCCCCTCTCCACGCCACCAGTGTTATCCAAGGGAAAGGCAAAGGGGCCGATACAGCTTAGCACCAGTGATATCACACCTCATTTCTACAGCTGAGTGAACTGGAGCAATATGAAATAAAGTGTCTTGCTCAAGAATACAACAATAGCCCAGTCCAGGAATCGAACTCACTACTTCATGACTGTGAGCCTGACGATCTTACCCCTGACCCATGCTCCTGTATTGTGTGGACAGACTTGAATTTCTTTTGGTATACTAATAAAGGAATGGATAAATAATATTTTTCTGTAATGCATTAACCCTTTAGCATTCAGATTATTCAATCAAACATAATGCCTATTGATTCCCATTGATTTGAATTAATCATGCATTATCTCATATCTTCAAGATCTTGATGGTGTAATTAATGTAGAATAACATTGTAGGGTAGGTGTGAGAACCTGGATCTGGTCAGTTTGAACATAAAACAGATTAGCTATTTTGCCCGGATATGGCCGGTTTAAATACTTAAAGGGTTAAGGAATAGACAAAAGATTTGGCCCTCATTAATGTACCTCCTTGGGGCCAGTACTTTCCTTAAATTAGCCAGCCTTGGATGATAGCATCCGCTCAGTACATCGTTCTTAATATAACTCTAAGCACAGTCTACGTCCTCATCATCACCTTGAATAGTTTCACCATTGATATCTGCTTGCGTATATCCTTCAAAATTGTCATTTTAGTCAGAATCAAACAAGATTTCTTGTAAGAAAGCTTCAAATGCAGGAGCGGCCATTTTCAATTGATAAAAAAATCTGAAAAACTAAGTTCAGTTTCAAAGCTTGATTATCTCGTGGTTAGGATATGAACAAGAAAATGGCATCAGAAAACAGAAGTTTAACCTCATTCTGAATTGAAAATAGCCTGTTTACAGCTTCAAGTACTGGAAATAAATGTTGCAGTGTGTTCGTTTTAAGCACCCTTCTAAAGGTGACAAAATGTGCCTGCAGCCACAGGGGAGAAAACTCATGGATGACAAATTTCGACAACAGCATGGAGAAGGTTAAAATAGTATTCCTACATTTCACGCTTGTGGTTGTTGTTGTTTGGTTCCACATCAACCTGATCAAGTAAATCTATGAGTTGTCATTTATTTCTTCTTTTTCTGTGGTTTTCAACAGTGGTCTCTGATCCTCACCCCCACCCCCATCCTGCCCAATGGTTCCCTCACTACCACAACTAACATCAGTCCTAACACCAAGGCTTGTACTAAATATAACACTGAGTTAACCTCAGGTAATCATAATCCCACAAACTCTGCCTTAGCATCCTCTGAAAGTCTATGCAGCTGTAGACACCCCACCTCTTGTCTCTTGGAAAATAAATGCCTCATGAAACATATAGTATACAAGTGTACAGTCTCCACAAAAGATTCCAAATATGTATATATTGGCTCATGCAGCACCACCTTCAAAGTTCAAATTACTAACCACTATTCTAGCTTTAGATCTCAAACAAAAACTTATAATACCTCATTATTTAGGTTCATTCATAACCTAAAAAAAACTCAGTTGTTTAAAGTGGTCCATTTTTACCCCTGCCAAACTGTATAACAGCTATAACAACAAATGCGATCTCTGCATCACAGAAGTCTTATCTATTATGCAATGCAGCGACTGCCTTAATGAACGAAGTGATCTTATTTTTAATTGTCAGCACAAATTATGTAACACCTTAAGGTACAAATAATAATGCCTTCCGCTATAATTTCCTAGCTAATCCGCCTACACTCACTTCCCCGAATTTCTTCAATGTATTTATAACAGATACTTTTTTAATGCTATCTTTATATATTTCCATAACTTTGTGATCTCTTTATATCTCCCTTTTTGCATACAGAAATATGCATGCATGTGTATGCCTATGCTGTTACTGTGGGCATGGGTGCACCAAAACACTGTACACACAGTAAAATGATCCCTGCTTAGTATACACCAAGAACCCTTCCCCTAAAGTCAGCATCCATCTACACTACATCCCCTTTCTTCCTGGGAAACTGGTAAGACTAGGCAGCTGCTGGTCTTCCATAAACAACCTTGCCTGGACTTGTGCCTCGGAGGGGAACTTTCTAGGTGCAATCCCATGGTCATTCATGACCAAAGGGAGTCTTTATTCATTTTATATTTTAGCAAAATAATCTGAATACTAAAGGGTTACAATAATTATCCATTTCTGTTATTTTATATCAATTCTCATACATATTAATTTAATCTCTTCTTTTTCTTTTTCTTTTTTACAGTTTATCCATCAACCAATCAGTGACATTGTACGCAATGAACCTTCATTCTGTAGATGTTGCTGTTACTCTTCCGCAAGTGTCTTCTTCTAAACCCATCCACTTCTATCTCCTGGAACCTTATGGACCTGAAGGGCTGCTCTCTGGGTAAGCTTTGACATTTCTTATTGCTCTGTTATGTGTTGTGGTTGTGACAGCAATATCCTTAGAATATTTGAGACCCACTAATTTTGATAAGAATAACAACCCAGCCATCTTCTCTGCCTGCTATTCCTGGAAGGGTTGCAGGGGTAAAATCCCCAAGCATCTCCTCCATAGGATCCTGTCAGAGACCATTGTCATTACACTTTATTGCTGGATTCTCCAGCATGACCAACTGAGAATATAGTTATTCTTGAGTCACTTCTGGGTCTCCTGTCAGTTGTCTCAGCTCGAAGAATCCATTTTGCAATTTTTTCCTGCAACATTCTAATCTCATGTTTGCAGTGCCAGAATTGTGACCTCTCAATGCAGAGAAATAGCAGTTCAACTAGGAAAGATTCTCTGATCTCCAAGCCATGCACCTTGTCATGTGAAGGTGAGGGAGCAGAGTTCTCACTCATCTTGTCCATAGCGTCTTATCAGAAGCAACTGTCATTATACTTTCTTACTGGATCTCCAAGCATGACCAACTGAAAATATGGTTATAATTCAACCATCTCATTTGTGATCTACTCCTAAGGCAGCAAGCTGGCAGAATCGTTAGCACGCCGGGCGAAATGCTTAGCGGTATTTCGTCTGCCATTACGTTCTGAGTTCAAATTCCGCTGAGGTCAACTTTGCCTTTCATCCTTTCGGGGTCGATTAAATAAGTACCAGTTACGCACTGGGGTCGATATAATCGACTTAATCCATTTATCTGTCCTTGTTTGTTCCATCTGTGTTTAGCCCCTTGTGGGTAGTAAAGAAATACGTATTTCGACTGTCTTTACGCTCTGAGTTCAAATTCCATTGAGGTCGATTTTGCCTTTCATCCTTTCGGGGTCGATTAAATAAGTACCAGTTAAGCACTGGGGTCGATATAATCGACTTAATCCGTTTATCTGTCCTTGTTTGTCCTCTCTGTGTTTAACCCCTTGTGGGTAGTAAAGAAATAGGTATTTCATCAGGCTTTATGTTCTGAGTTCAAATTTCGCCAAGGTCGACTTTGCCTTTCATCCTTTCAGGGTTGATAAATGAAGTACCAGTTGCTTACTGGGGTTAATCTAGTCGACTGCCACCCCTCCACTAAA